>NC_048894.1:3571832-3702020 GCF_011077185.1 Oxyura jamaicensis
TTTTTTTTTTTTTTTTTTTTTTTTGGGGGGGGGGGAGGGAGGGTGGAAGGAAAGAATTTGGAGAAAAAAAAAGAGAAATTAAAAAAAAATTAGCACTTTTTCATTTAAAATAAAAACAACTATAAAATAACTTTTGAAAGTAAGAGAAAATGCTAAGTTTGCAATTTATTTGTATCGCTTTTTTATATATGTATATATATTTGCATACATTTAGTTGTAAAATGTATATAACCTGCATATATATACAAATAGTTCTCAGAGTGCATATGTTGTGTACGTAAGAATTTACAAGTGTGAAAAAATTGTGGTCTATGCTTTTCCATTATGTTCCTAAAATAAAGTGTGAATATTCTCCATAAAATACATGCTATCTCTTTATTTAATATGATATTATTTATTAGCATTATTAACAAAAATGCTTGTTAGTAAATTATGTATCTAATGTTATTTAAAAGGAAAGATGCTGAGTCAGAGTTTTTATTTCTTCATTTTGGTGTGAATATCATTTCTTCTGATGTTGCTCCCTGCACTTTTCTGTCATATCAGATGCCAGTTAAAGAGAAGAAGTGGCTGAGAGTAGCCAAATACAGTCTTCCTAGAACTTTCTGGGATGTCAGGGATATTCATTTGTTCAGGCTACCCAAGCACTTTGAGGACTTCTGTAGTCCATGAGTTTTGTTCTGTGACTCAGAGGGAACTGTGAAAAACTCGAGTGACTTGAAGCCACATGAATATTAACTGATAAATATTGGATTAGATATAGGCCTGTGTATGTCTTAGGAAATTCTGTCCCTGGTTTTGCTCCTTGTGTGCTGAGTCACCTTGAGGAAAAGACTTAATTCCCTTGTGACCCTTCAACATCATACATTTTTCTTTAAAAACATCTACTTTTTAGACTGTTTGTTTTTTTGGGACAAGAAGTGTCTTGATTTGTACAATACTTAGCACAAATGAATTTGGCCTGGACTTTCAAGGTGTTTCTGCAGAACAGCTAATAAATAATAATACACAAAGCTTAAATGTTTCAGGTAAAGAGTACATTGGCTCCAAGGTGGCTATATATGGAGGAAAAAATGGTCATTGTTCCCAGGTTTCTAATTTGGGCATTGATCAAGATCTATCTTGGCCTTTCCCATAAAGAGTTTCTAACTGTTGTGATAATTTACTCCCCACTATAGTAAGACTAACCTTTGCAAGAAATTTTCTCTTCCTTATTCAGGCTCAATTTGAAAGAAATTCTATTTTTCATTAATTTTATCTTGGAGAAAAATATCACTAGACACATATTATTCTTAAGAACTAGACTGAACATTCTGGTAGCACCTGAAAAGCCCATCCAGCACTAGAGAGCCTGGCTCTAAACAAGACCTTCTACAAAAACTGCAAAGGCAAGCCTGCTCTCAGGAGATTTTAATGCAAATAGATAAGGCAAATCAAGAAGAAGTTTAATAGAAATATGAAGCAAGGTCACCTGGATTCAGATTCAGTCACTTTTATTTAAAGATGGGGTTCAGCTCAAACTCTGTGTTTGAGATAAGCAACCAAGTGACCGTTCTTGACAGTGAACATCAAGGCTATACAGTCGACTGAGAGAATATATGACTGATTAATTGTAGGTTTTTCCCTTAGATTGAACTGAATTAAAATTGTCATTGTCTCCAATTCCTTCCTGTTAAATGATCCTTTTTTTTCTTTTTTTTTTTTTTTTTTTTTTTTTTTTTCCCTCAAAATATTGAGGAACATTTGAAAAAATCATTTAGATTATGGACATTGCTGGACATATGGGTTTTCTGAGTGAGCTCTGACTGCAAGGTACCATTATATATATATATATATTTCTGTCCATATTAGACGTAGAAATAAATTTCTAGCTGTGACACATCCTTCTGAGCAATGCTGCTTTGGATTTAATCCCATCAAACCTTCATGTATTTTGACAGGTCTGACATGGTTAGGCACAAGCATGGGTTTGAAGAGTTTCACACTAAAAAGAGATTTAATTAGAAGTTACTATAGGATAAGAATACTTTCCCATGACAGATCAAGGTAGTAGGTCTGCAGACAAGTTGACTCATAAAGATCTCACTTCTATTTTAAAAATAAATGCGTTAACTTTTAAATATCATTTCTTTATAATTTGAAATACACAGTCCTTTTTATGCCTAATAGCATGTAAAATGCAATAAAGATTCCACCCAGAGAAAGCAGATGTCTCTCAGCACATTGTAATGTCAGCATCAGCTGTTTATGGTCTGTGAGCATTCTGTGGGCAAGTGGCAAAAGATGATTTCTTTAAAATTCATAAAAAGGCTCAATTAGATCTTAATCGAGCCTATTAGGTACTCCCGTTGGGGAACGTAATTTCACATTTCCACTGGAGTCCAAGCAGAGTTATCATGCCTGCCTTTGTTCTGCCCCACTTGTTAATTTATGTACAATTAAATATTCTAACATTGACACATCTGGTGCTTTTATTCTTACATTTTTATCTGTATGTTTCTGGGCTACAGTGATTCTAAAACCAGACAATAACAATTTTTGCATGAATTGAAGAATAGTTGGTTTTGCCTCAGAGGTTCAATTTTTTTGTCTGTAATATCTCTTTGGCTACTTGGGTTTAAATAATCTCCTTAGCCTCCAAGGAAAGTTCGGGAAAACTGATACAATTTGCTCGTCTTGGGTCAACATCTAGTTGCAAGTAGTCTTTGTACTAACTCCTTTGTGGATTTGTACAATCTCCTGTGTTTCTTCTGAATTTCCCTTTTTTCCATCTCTCCTAGAGTTACAGTCTTGTGCAATTGAAAACAGTAGAATAAACTGCAAATGATGCTGTCTTTGTCTCCAACTTTAATGCCTTCAGCAGTTCTAGACCTTACTGATCATTTATTCTTTAGGAGAAAAAAAATAAAAAATGTAAAAATCAAACAAACAACCTTACATTTTCTTCCAAGATACCCTTTTGGAAGACACTGGCAAGGTGGTGTATTGTGTTTACTTCATAACTTTCTACCATCTGTGAGCACATGAAAAACAGAGTTAACTTCATGGAGAGAATAAGGTCTTCAAAGAAGCCTGTAGGAGAGATGTTCTGTTATATAGACAGGCTTGGATTAAAGTGGTGGACATAAAATGTATGTGAAAAAAGGTACAAACAGATAAGTATTTTGAGCTGTCTACTGTACTGAGCTTAGATACAATAGAAATATTCAGATGTTTGCGTTTCCATCTGTTTTCTCATGCTGCACAGTCAGAAAAGTGTTGAAAGAGAACAGAAGACATAAAAAAGTTTGAAATTATTTGGAAAATGTAAGCATTAAGAATAAGGAGTACAGCCAGGCAAAAGGGGAGAAGGGTCTATAGGGTAAGAAATATGAGGATTGGTCAAAAACCCTTGGTTTGTCCAGCCCAGAGCAGAGCAGCCCGAGGGGAGGCCTCATGGCAGCCTGCAGCTCCCTCATGAGGGGAGCGGAGGGGCCGGCACTGAGCTCTGCTCTCTGGGGACAGCGCCAGGACCTGAGGGAACGGCATGGAGCTGGGACAGGGGAGGGTCAGGCTGGGTGTTGGGAAAAGGTTCTGCACCCAGAGATGATTGGGCACTGGGACAGACTCCCCAGGGACATGGTCACAGCACTGAGCCTGCTGGATGGAGTTCAAGGAGCATCTGGATACTGCTCTCAGACACAGGGGCTCATTTTTGGGTGGTCCTGTGTGGAGCCAGGAGTTGGACTTGATGATCCTTGTGGGTTCCTTCCAACTCCAGATGTTCTATGTTTATATGGTTCTGTATTATTTATAGACAGTGGGAGAGCAGCCTTCTTTCCTGCTCACCTCTTTGTCTCTCAGTTTAGCACTTACAAAATGCACTCCTCCAACTCTGCTAGCTTCTGGGGGTTAGAGTTCATAGCAGGTGGGATCCATTTGCTCTAAATTTGTCATCTGAAAAATGTATATGTAAAAACAAATAGTCATGAAAGGTGCCCTTGACAATCATCAGACAGGAAATTGGCAGACAGTCACAGTGGGTTGAAACTCTATTCAAGGTGACTTGATCATGAAGAGAAAATCTGTGACTATCTTAAGCCTAGATACCTAAAGTTAGGTGAGATGAATCCCACCCTTACTTTTTGGATGCATCTCTACTCTTCGAGCCTTGGCTTTCCCTGCAAGTATTTTATCCATGATGGCTTAGTTTTCAAAACTGGGCAAAAGGAGAAAGAACAGAGTGATTGAAAAGGGTTAAAAAAAATAAAAATCAGCAACCTCTTCACTCAGTGACTTCTCAAACCTCTTTCTGGAAGTGCAAAGAAGAAGTGCTATAGTGTAGCATGTTTAACTTTTATGATTTTAAACATCACCACAGCAAGTTTATTGCATTGACTAGCCATGCAATGGCTAGACCTATAACCAGCCATTATATACACAGACAGAGAGCTGCAAAAGCTCTGCATGGGAATCTGCATTTATTTAAAAGATTTGTTGATATTAAGACCAAAAAAGATCATCACAATCTTCCATTTTGATCTAGAGCAGACTGCACTCACTTAGAGCTGAAGTGGAGTTTACACTTTTAAAGAGAAATCTGAGCTTGCTTGAAATATGGCAAGCAGTGAAGAAATATTCCATTTTACTCTTTCCTTTCAATTTCTGCCCCTAAGTTTATGTACTTTCAGACTTTGGGAAGTGCAAACTTTGCAGTTTTGCCTTTGTTTGGCATAAAATCTACCATCAGTCTGGTGCTGCTGAGAATTCTGTTCTTCATCAAAGTCCTCAGCTGCTATGTGTTAATATTTGTGCATGTATACTAACATATGCCTGCAAAATATTTGCCATTCATTTTATCTTGATATTTTTTTCCTCTTTAAAAATCAAGAATTATCTGAATTACATGTTAGTGGATTAAAGCACCTAGGATCTGCAATACTTATCCTGTGTATTGAGTAACACAGTTTTCCTTACTTAACTGTAAGAAATGCCTTTTCATGGATTTATGTCTATAGTACTGAATTACAGAGAGGCAAGGAATATTCCAAGGAACTTTTAGTTTATTGGTATATACATGAATTTCTAGATGCCCTTTCCCTCGAAAACTGACCATTTATTTAAATTTCCAAGGAAATATGCTGTAGGAAGGAACTTTTCTATTTCCAGTTTAAGGAGGAGGAATGAGGATTAAATATTTGTCCAGTAGAGCCTGGACCAGTAGTTTGTTAGTTTGATTATTAAGTAATTTTAGTGTAATTTATTGCTTCCTGATGTTGCTGTCAAACCATAATTGCTATAGGGAAGCAGAGGAATTTGTAACATGGGTTAATGAATAATCTTGGATCTTACATAAACTTAGATTTTATTATCCTTTTATTGCTATATTCATAACAGCTGTTCTATACAAGCAAAAGAAATGAACCCTTTGCCCTTTCTGTACATTTCACACCCTCATAGCTTCCTCACAGATCTGCCCACCTCATCCTTACAGCATATTGGCCCTGGCTGGTCCCCAAATTATGTGTGGATAGCATATGAGAACAGGAGAAAGGTAAGGGTCAAATGAGTACCGAAGAGTTTTCAGCATGTTAACAATATGGACAGTTTGGGGGCATGGTTGAAGCCTGAGTCCTGATCCTTGAACTTTTCCTGAGCTGATGAAACCAAGGCTATCTACCCAATGCAATATAAATGACTATAATTGGGGATATTACTTGTCTTCTGGAGTTGCTGTCTTTCTAAGCTGCACATACCTTATAATAAACATGTACATTTTAAATGGATTTACTTTGGGCACTCAAATTCTATCCAATATGCTTGGTTTTGTGGTTTGTATATTCCATCATTTGTCAGGCTCTCAGCACTTCATGATCTTTTAATTTTTCCTCTGCAATAATCCAGTCTTCCTGTAGTGTGGCAGCTGGGAACATACACTCCAGCTATCTCTGCAGCCCAAGGCAGATGGCTAAACTGCTTGGTCTGTGTGGGAAAAGAGAGGCTGTCTTGGAGATCACATGAAAAGAAACTCCTAACCTAAGTCTAGCTCACCTTTGTTTCTGTTGCTGAGAGACTGCAGGGAAGAAAACAGTGCTCAAGTTCTGTTATGGAGTGCAAAAAGTGCTGAAATGATTCTGATTTTTTTCACATTAGAAAATTGTACAAATGTGTTTTAATTTTTTAAGCCAGTCTAGCTTTTTTTTTTTTTTTTTTTTTTTTTTTTTTTTTCCTAAATGAGAACGTGTTTAAATATTTAAGATTCTGGTGCTTTATTATTATTCTACTTTTTTTTTTTTTTTGTACTGAATTCTCTTGAATTCATGTTGAACTTTATTAAAATACTACTTCTCAAACATAAATATCATCATCATAATAGGATAAGCCAGGTTTCTTAAATGATAAAGTGGTTTTGAGTGGCAGAATGTGAGCTCTACCATCTTAGATAGGTGTTAGGTTACTGATAGTTCAATGTCAGAATATGGACTCCTGCCTAAAACTAAGAGAAAGAGAAACATGGTCTGCTTCCAAGAGAAATACATTCCTACTTTGAGAAGACATACAAAAGGAGACTCCTTTCAGCTTTCAAAAGCTACATCAAGTCAGGTCAGGAACTGATGGAAGTGATGAAAAAATTTCATCTGTGGTGGAAAATGATGTTGACAGAGTGCTGCTCAAAGGACTTAAGATTTAACTAGACAAAAGAGGATTGTCTCCAGTATACCTCCATGGAGAAGTGCAGTCAAATGTCCTGCATCATTTAGGATGGGATTAAGCCACCCCAGAGCCATGGACAGAAAGTGAAGTGAAGCTGAAGACCTGAAGGATGTTCATACTGCCTTCCCTTGGGTGACCAGTGGGGATATCTCACTTTTTAAAAAGGCATTATAGGCCTTTCCAGAAGACCATTCACAGAACCTGAATTATTTTCTTGCTCTAAATCAATGTCAGAAAGCGTCTGCGTTTTCCAGGAACAATACAGGGAGTTGAGGCTTCTGCCCTAAACCGAGGATAAGCATGACCTCATCCTGTCTCCCATGAGTTTTGATCTCTTTTCCAAGATCTCTGTTGGTGTTCTTCTGATAATGTCTCCTGCATTGAAGACCTGGGATCACCATTTGCTATAAAGACTGATTATGAATTTTTCAAATGATGGTGAATGATGTCCATAAAGATCGCTCCTTGGATGTATTTGAATCCCACGTTTTGAAGCTGGCCCCTTGCTGAGGTGTAACCTATTGACTAGGATGCAAAAGGCAGAAAAGATTGAGACAGATGAGGGAGGCTGGAGAAGACTTGTTTTTCTCTTTTGGTGTCTGGAACACCTTGCATGCTAAATCAGTTTGGCTAAGATATAATCCTAAATTTAGGGTCCTTAGATCCCCTGATGAAACATTTAAAGCATCCAGGCAGATTGCTACTCTCCTCTGTCTATGCACAGATGGTGTTATTTCAGAGCTTTGTATCTTGCTCAATCTGTAGTGTTATTCAGAAGAAAGACAAAGAGACACGTCTGCTACAAAATTTATCCCTTCCATACCCTCTGCCAGTTGTCAATAGCTTTGTCTGAAGCAGAGGAGCATGAGTACAAAGATGAAAGACTTCAAATGTTCTTAATACGAGCAAAGCAACTGCTCTTACTGTTCTCGGACATGGATTTTATTTTTTTTTCTCTTATTTATTTATATATATATATTTTTGAATTACATTTAAAATCAAAAAAGGGAGAAAACAGCATGAGACAGAATACTGTTCTGGCAGTTTTAGTGCCCAGTGGCTAGTCTTGCAGAGCTATAACCTATGAAAACTAGGTCTTATGAAAGGAAGCATTAGGTGGTTGTAATCACAAACAGCATGACCAGCCTCACCTGTGGTAAAACAATAATACAAATAAATAAATAAATAAATCTCCTGCTTAGCTTCGCAAAGAGTTAACATCCTCAAGTCTGTTACTCAAAGTGCTGAACTAAAAATAGCACAATTCCTGTAAGTTGTTTTAACTGCTGGAAAAGATAAGACTGTAAGACAAGAGGAAAGTCTCTCACATGCACAGACTCACGCACATACGGCCATTTCTGTGAATTAAAATAAAAAGAAAACCACTGTTACAATACTGTTTGCTTTGCCAGGCTTATGTTGACAATCACTATGTAACTGTTTGCATTAAGCCCTGTGGGTTCCAAGTTGAACAAAAGCCATGTTTATCACAGTGCTAACAAACAAACCAAACCAAAATAAAACAAAACAAAAAAACAACAAAAGCCTTATTTGTGACTTCATTTTCAGAAATATTTTCCTAAGTCCTAGCTAAACAAGCCTGTCAGCAGGTACTATGCTGCATCTTTTCCAAAATAGTACCTCCTTTGAGAAACAGTGGAAGGGTTGTACTGACAGCACAGCTATTGGAGATCCAGGGTTTTGCAGTTGACATTTTCTTCTACTTTGTCAGCAGTTATTTTCCATGTAAAGAAGAAACATTTTAGTTTGCTCACTGTAAGTAAGCAAGCAAAATACAATACAATTAAAAACCTGGATAAACAAGTAGAACAAAGCCCAAAGGTATTAGTAGATTCACAAATGCAAAAAAGAGCTAAGATTTTTAAAACAATAAAAATTATACTCTAAAAGATTTTTTTATATTTTTTTTCCTTGGATGCAATAGAAAATAATTAAACCTTTAAGGTGAATTTCACCACATGTAACTTAAACTGTCTACTCTCCATCAAAAGCTAAAAGAGACAACTTTTCTATGCTGCAATGATTCATTCTTAGGAAATGCGTATATTTCCAAAGTGAATACAGGACCAAATACTTGAGCATGTAATAAGAAACTAATCATTAGATAGCTGAGGTAAGCTAAAAATTGTCTTGAATAAAATCATATGAATGGCATGTTCACTCTTCTACCTTTCTTTCCATAGTCAAAATATATGAGCCATGGGAACCACCAGATGATCCCAGGTGGGAATCAGTCTTGTACAGTCTTAGGCTTTGAATCGGGTATGGCTCTGTGCCTTGAGATGAAATAACACAGGAATGGTGTCATCCATCAGCTTTCAGTCCTTTTGGCTGTCCTCCTCCACAACAGTCTCTTGGGAACTGGTGCATGCTTGCTCCTCAGCCTGGCACAGGCATTGTTTAGGAGTTGTGCTAGGTAGGACTAGTCAAAGAATTGATGGGCAGGAGGCAACCCAAAACAATGATTTCCTTTTCCTGTTGACATCATTAAATGTACAAGAATGAACCTTCAGTGCTTACTTATTGTGTTTCAAATGGATGGGTGGGAAGGGAGAGATGGGGAGGAACAGGCTGTGCCACTGAGATTGAGATATTTTATCTTCTTTGTTTTATTTTATTTTATTTTTTAACCCATTAGTGTACCTTGAGCTGTCAGGACAACATTTGTCAATTGGATACTGGTTGTATTAAAATATTCATTTGCATTTGGGATCAAGTTTTGCCTTATTTCTGAGGCCAGCCTGGTGTCACAATTTGGAGAATCTTTTTAGAGGTTTCATGGTTGATAATACTAAAGCTGTGACACTTATGTCTAAAATAAGTCATTCTGACACTTGAATGCTCATCCAAATACAAGAACTACTTTAGCAATTTCTGTCTTAAGGAACAAACATCCCAAAACAAGTTCCAAAGATGACAGGTAGTCTCAAAGATCATAATAATGATGGTCTAAGGAGTCTTCATATCATTTTCAGTTCTAGGTATTGTGATAAGGGTGTATGGCAAGCATAAGAAATATTTATACTAGGACAGGTAATATAAGAATTCTGGGAAAATTTTATCTGCCTTTGCAGTTTCTGTCCAAGAAAGTAGATATGCTTATGTCAGAGGACTCAAAAGCAATTCAAGAGATCTCTCTCTGAGATACTATTAATTAGCTCTGAAGCCAAGGATCAGCATACTAAACAAGACTTCAAGGTCTATAATGCAGACATACTGAGTTCAAGCATGAGAATCAATCCTATTGACTTTAGTGCATGTAGGAAAGAAAAGGCTGGAAATTCTGGTCAGTGCCTTTGTAGAGTATCATTCAGGGTCAAGGTCTCACTCTTTAGCCTGAGGCTGTTTTTCTACATTGATGCAGTGGAAACACATTGAAAAATCATTTTGTTCAGACTTTACCTGGACTGCTGAATGTACACATAAGCATGTCAGTCAAAATGACTGATGGCCCAACTCAGATGGAAACTTCTTCTCCTGACAAGGAATGTAGTGACAGTTGAGATAAGGTCTCAGTTTATCAACACAACTGATTTTATGTCTCTACTGTAAGCATATTTATACAGCAGCATAAATATGTTGGGATGAGAATAGCCATTCAACCTGCTCTGTCAGTGTCACAGGTGTCAAAGTAGCAAAAGAGCTACTGTTTACTAAAACCTTGATTTTTCTTTGTAGGAGGTCAGTAAAACTTTTGACAATGGTGGGAGATATCAAAATCAAAGATAATGAAAACAGTTCTTTAGTCTCAGACTCCTGGAATACGTTTTTCTTGCCATAAAACAAAATGTGTTATAAACTATTTACTCATTTTCTACATGAATTTTGCTTATAAAATCAGTTGCCTGTAGTTGAGTGTCTAGATGGAGGTATCTAGATGTTAGCTGAAAGTTTAAGTACACAGCATTTCACCTAGTAATAAACATCTTTTTATGGTAACCCCCACAAAGGTGTCTAATGTAATTTGAAATGTTATAAAAGCAGGTGTTCATGCTGGACCTCAGTTGCAACAGAACAAAGGTCTTTAAAAGGTCTGGCATAACATGTGCCAGCTCCCTGCAGTTAACTTTAATAGTCTTGTCTCAAGTGGTTCTAGGTTCCCTTGTTTGAGTAAAGTACTTAACCCTAGATCTCCAATGATTAATGGCAGTTTAGACAATTCACATGTGGGGCCTTCAAAAAAGGTTTCATGAACTTTGACTAGTGCTCCAGCTATGCAATCATAGAATCATTTAGGCTGGAAAAGGCACATAAGATCATCGGGTTCAACCATCACCTACCACTATTAAGTCCATCACCAAACCTGTGTCACATCCATATGTCTCTTAAATACCTCCAGGGATGGCAATCTACCACTTCCCTGGGTGGCCTGCTTCAATGCCTAATCACTCTTTCCATGGAGAAATTCTTCTCATCATTTAATCTAAACCTACCTCGGTGCAAGTTGAGATCATTTCCTCATGTCACACATCTGTACTCAATCTACAAGGATTGCTAAACTTGCTAAAAATGCTGCTTTTCTGAAGAATTGGAAAAGACTTGCAGTCACTGCATGGGTATGAAAACTTAATACAGAACCCATGTGCTTGGATTTAAATGCTTTCTGGAGCATCAGATTTACTGGGTCTGCTTCCACCTACACATGTACACCACAACCCCTCGCTGTTTTGTGCATGAATATACTTAAGCTCACCAGGAAGGATACTTTCAACCTCATGGCTTCTAACTGTCCCAGCCAGTTTTCTACTACATAGTCTGTCCTCTGGCAGTAGAAAATCCCTCTGGCAGGGATTCCACAGGCAATCCCTCTCTCCCTCTCAGATCATTTTTGACCAGTCTATCCTCCTCTGTAGTTTTTCAAGCAGAGGGGTTTTCCTTCAGAAATTCTTCTCTACCTTTGTCGTAAAGTAGCCCCTTCTCCTCTCTCCAGTATACCTGGAAGTCAGTCAGTCAAAGAGCCAGCAGTGCAGCCAAATGAGATGCAACCAAGTGAGATGCAAGGGAAAATGGAGCAGGAATGTGGTTCTTCCTTGTTACCTGGCTTTCCAGTTTGTTCACCCGTGGATATGACCAATGATTGGAAGATGGAGAGGTGAGGTAGGGCCAAAATGGAAGCAGATGAGGATGTTAGTGCTCACAATAAGAGGTGTCAGTGTCTGTAATATGATTAATACACTTGGCCTTTGAAGTACTATTTTCCACCTGGAGTAGAAAGAGTCTGAGAAGTTTCTGTATGGATCCCAAGTAAGTTTTGTGGACACCTGAATTTGGGAAGGAGTGTATCAGCAATGAAATCAGTGTTGAATGAAGTGTAGGAGGACTATGATTAAAAGAAAGGCTGGGACTTATGTCTCCCATCTAGTCCAGCCTTAAGCTCCTTTAGCTCCCTTTAAATTCAGTAAGGTTTTTAAACTGATCAGTTCTTCTAAAATTCAACTATATGAAGTTACTCCTTTGGTTTCTAGTACTGGTTTTATCTCTCAACCAGAATGTTATGCCAGATTGAGCCAACCTGTTACAAAATTATCCTGCAGCTTTGACCATGTACTAGATGTGGCAGTGTGCTCCCTTCATACATAAATTGTCTATAGAGTCATCACATGAAAGACAGAGAAAGACAATGAAACATCTCCTTTTTATTTTTTATTTATTTTTTTTAAACAACACTGGCAAGAAAATCCCACAAATGTCTCTTCTATTTGGTCAGAATTTCAAGTGAAGGCATAGGTCTCCAAGAAAAACAAAATCCACCACTTCCTTGGTGATTCATTTCAGTAACTAGTCAGTCTTACTAACCGTACTCCCACTTCTAACTTTAGTTCTTTGTGGTTTTCTCTGCCAGGAGGGGGTTCCAAGTAAAATACTAAGCAAACTATCCCGTAATTATTGTTACAGTATTTTATTATCTGCCTTTTTTTTTTTTTTTTTTTTTTTTTAAGGTTGGAATATAAACTGTGGATTGCAGATGACAAGACAATGTCAGAAGGTCTAGAAAATATTTCAAAACACATTCTCACAGTGAGAAGCGTTTTAAGATTTGCCATGCGTTTTGTATGATTGTATTAGCCCAACAGAAGGAAGTCATATAAAAGCCAGGTGTTTATTATAAATTATCTGTCTAGGTTGTTTGTATAGAAGAGTGAAGCATCTCTGGAAGGTCATTTTCACCTATTCTGAATGCCTGTGTTGGGAGGGGTTAAGTTTCTGGCTGAAAACGTTAGTAACTTTCTACTGATTATACAGGGAATTTAGAAAGGCAGATACAGGTAAATGTTTAGATTTTAGATGGGTAGAGTCTGGGGATGTATCTCTGTGTCTGAGAACAAAACTCCTCAAAGGGGTCTGCACAGGTAATTTACATATATTTGGAGAACTTCAAGACCTAGTATCTCAGTCTAGCACACAATTAAGTTCTATTTCTATTTAATATTATTTACTTAATTCTCAAAAAGACAGTCATCCAGTCATGATTTTTTTTTTTTTCCTAGTACCCCTCTTATCTACAAATACCACATGCAGTGGCAAAGCACTTCAGCTTGTTTTTATTTGCTGTGTGTAAAAAGAAGTTCAGGTAAATGTCTGCAGAACTGAATGCGTGCATCTGTTAATGGATCAAAAACCTTGCATCATGGCAATTATGATCCACATTTAGCACATCTTTAGAAATCCAGGTGGTGTATCAAATGCCTTCCTCATCTTGGAAACAAGTTATTTCAGTGACATGATGAATTCTCTGAAGGTGGTCTTTCTTACCATTAGGATGGGTTCATTGTAGTGTCAGCAGTGGCTTCTGCCAGCAGATTGCCAGGCTCTGATGAACAAAATACCATATGTTCACAAATAAAGAGACAAATTTGATAAGACTAATCCAATTCAAGTACCTGCTCCTGAATGGCTTCTGTCAGAGTTTTCTTCCTATCAAAATGATGGTAGAGAGACAAACTCCAGTCATTTAGGGCACATTTGTGAGGTCTTTCCTTTGTGTGTTGGAGGAGAGCTGTTTGCACTGACATCCATCGACTGCTACTTACATCCCAAAAACATACTGGTGGGATGTGTACAAGTTCTTGTTTGCATGCAAAAGTGTAACTATTTATGTCACAGCAACACTGAAATGCCGCTTGTGTTAGGAAATCTAAGGATTTTGGAAAGTCTGAAGCAGTAACTAATGGCAGCTAACTTCTGTTGACTGCATAAGAAACCTTTTGCTCAGTTATTTCCATTTCCCTTAGTATTTCAAAGAACATTCAGATCCACCAATTCAAACATTTTTCTTCTTGTTTCTGAAAATTTTCCTTCCAATATTATATAACAAAATGAGGTTAAAATATCAAAAATGACATTTCTGCAAATATTTCAATTGTTTTTTTTTGAGAGAAACTCCTGGTTGTCATGTGATGTAGCCCTTGTGTTTTAAAGTAAAAATGCAGCAATTCTCAGTGGCTGAGAGCAAGTGGTAAAATACATTAAAAGAAAAAAAAAAAAAGAAAAGAAAAAAGGAAGGAATTCTGCACTAATAGGAGTGAAGGCGTACATGTTCAGACACGTTTTTGTTAAAACAGAATTAATTCATGCCACAACACTTCAACCTGTTTCATTTTTCTCCTCTGAATCTGAAACACCTTGTGTGAATTCAATTGAATGTAAAGTGTTGTAGAGTAACTTGTGACCTTCCTCTGCTTTTTACTGTTGTTGAACTCATTTTTAAAAGCATGTTTCCTCCCTGACACAGGAAGCTCTGGGTGACTGAGTGACATTCTGATCAATCTTCAAGCGAAGTAGAACCATAGCAGCTTCACAGAAGGTAATGAATTTACTCCAAAGTAAATGAGATAAGATCAGGATCATGTCATATATCATGATGAGGGATGGTATACATACTGAGGGGAATATTTCCCTATATCTTTGTGCAACGTTTTTGTTCAGGTAAAATACATATATCTGTCAAGATACTTAACTGGGCAAATATTTTTCACTAATTTCCCATAGTTTAGGAATATAAAGCTTTAGAATAATAGGTGTAATATGAAAAGGCATTGGTAAAGAGACATTAATTTGTCACATTATTACAATTTTGAACAGATTCCTGTAACAATATAGTAAACTAGTTTTAAAAAGTTAATACATTTCAAAATTTTAATATAAATATGTATAGTGTTCAATAATACACAGTTCTCAGAAAGAGAATGTAATTAATATTTAAATATTAGAACAGTATCAATTATTAAACATTATTCCATTTCCCCTTCTGAAGCATCTAAAGGCTAACTTCCACAACAGACTAAAAAAATACCAAATGTTTCTAAAAGTTAACGTCTGCCCAGCCTAATATCTTCAGAGTGAGTCAGTCTAACATATTTAGCCCATAAAACATCAGAATGCAAACAGTTTCTGAAAATACATTTATATCACAGAGGATCAAAGTTCTGTCTTTAAACACACAACAAACCACAATCAAATATCTTATAAAATAATTCAGTTGTCCATTACACAATCTTTCAAGGAAAAAGATAAAAGATTTACTGTAAACTTGAGTTCTTTTCCCATCAATGATGTGAATTTTTCTTTTCCTAAATGAACCATTTCTACTCCACGAAACTAGATTCCCTTATCTTTTTTGCAAGGCACATACCATCCAGTTGAGTGAATCAGATATCAAATCAGAAAAAAAATAATAAAAAAAATCATCTCTTTCTTACAGCTCCTTTCAGAGTTGTCAGTGGCTAGTAGACCTTGCTCTTATGTTGTCCAACACAATGTAGTGTTGTGTCTTGTGTCTTGTTTTTGTTTATCTGTATCCTTACTTTTTGTAAGCTACCCTGCTCCTGCAAGTCAACTTGGTATTCATCATCAGATGATCATGCTTCATTAGGCTGCTTGCACACTTCTGGTCCAGTGGCTAGAGAGAGGTATGTAGGAGAAATATTGCCTTCAAACATTCATAACATATTCTACAGCCAAAGCAGTTTTCTCTCTCCCCTTTGTAGTTACTGGAGAGAAATGGGAGATGATGGGCTGATCATCCTGTGCTAGGGGTCTACCTGATGAACAGACTCAGAGCTCTCTAGAAAACATTTTTTTTGTAATGATTTGATCTCTGGCAACTATAAAAGGAGACCAGGATGACTATTTTAGTAAACGTCTACAATGTAGATATTATATAGAGTCAGGCATATCTCAGTTTGTTTCATTTACTGGTTTTGCTCCTAAACTTTTTTTTTTTTTTTTTTTTTTAATGGTTGAAGTATTTTTCCAAGCTTAGTCTGTCTTGTGTTCAGAGAAGAAACAGTTTTATATTATGTTTTGTTGTGAAACAAACAAAAATAAAACCATGAAACTGCAGCTGCAATTCATCCAAAATGAAACACTGAGCTTAAAATGGAATGTTAAAAATTAACCATTTAACCCTTTTTTAAAGATGTGTTTCTAAACAAAAGATGGCATTAAAACCAGAGATTTGTTTTCCTCTCAGAATGTCAAAATAAAATATTTGATTTTTACCAAATGTTTCGTATTTCCTTCACTTCTCTTAGACAAATGGGGAATTTGTCTGTCTCATCGTTCTTCTCCTCCCAACTACATTTTTCAGTCATTTTACTATCTGCCAAAACAAGTCTTGCCCATTTCTAACTGTAATACAAATAAGACAGGTCTGTAGCCCATCAACATGACAGAGAAAATACCCAATAACAATGAAGAGCCCTAAACTTCTCGGAGAATCTTTATCAGATCTGAAAAATCTTTTGTCAGTTTTGGGCTAACAATTTAGTGCCAGGTAGACGTTCTGTTTGTAGTGCTGGCTCACTTTCTCCACTGGCTGTATATCTCATTTGTTTTACAGGAATAAGGGGTTAGATCTGATTGCAAATTGTGTTGCTGGATCTAACTGAGAGCATTCATCCTTCTCTACATTAGCCAATAATTTTCAGAAAAAAAAAAAAAAAACAGCAGAAGATAATGATGGGAAAGTAAAGAATTGAAGCCACACTAACAGAAATGGCATGCAGATGCAGATTCCAAAGTCTGGGAGAATTACAGTACACTAACTAAAATTGGATGGGGTAACGAGGACACATTGCATGGTTAACAGAACTGATACTTGCAAATATTTTGTGCTGTATTCAATCAGAAATTGCAGAGTGCTGAAACAAAACTAAGTAATCCATTAAGAAAATGAGGTTTCACTGTAATAACACTAGGAACATTATGGTCCCAAACCACAAAGATAATATAGTGGAAGCATTCTAAATGGTTATATAGTAGCTTCTATCTGTTCATCCTCTATTTAATGTTCAAAGATCTGAGTAGGGAAATTCTCACCCACTGCTCATAGAGGCCTGTACAAAGGCATAAATAATGTGTTGGATGTAAAATCTGTGTCTTGTACACACATACCAGCAATTATAGTGACTATAATCAATGAGTAGGGAAGAATCATACCTTAGAAATGAATACAAGCCAAGGGACACAAAATATTATTGACTGCAACAGTCCCTGCTTTTCTTTTTGCTTCAAAATACAGTCTTGGAACAAGTTTTCTGGAGACATTTATGGATAAAGGATCAATAAATTGGAGAACATAACAAAACATATATTTTAGCTTAAGACTCGGAAGGAAATAAGGGAAGGAGATGTAGCAGTCCTTGCATTTAGGAATACTACTCAGTACTTCAAATACAGACATCAGACATCTCCCAAGCTCCTTTTCTGGAGATTTTGTTACCCTCAGATCTGTTGGCAGGTCGAGTTAGCAGAGTGCTCCGTAACCTGTTTCAGCTAAGAAGAGAGGATTTAGAAAAGACCTGTGTTTTGCTCTACTTATTCTTGGCCAAGAAGGTTAGGGAACAGTCACATGCAGAAGTGCACTGGCAGATTTGAAGAAATGACAGGGTGACAGTGGTGACAGATATTGCTGTCTGGGTGGGTATTTGCAAGGTGCAAGTCTATTCATAACTAGAGAAACTGTGGTTAAGGTCACCCTGCCCCCTGATTTAAATACTAGATTAAATCATCTTAAAACAGAGAACATTTTGAGTATTTATAGGTCTTAAGCATCAGAGTCAGAATGCCTAAACAAGACAGACCTGTAGCATCACCACAGGAAAAAAATAAAAATGTTAGTATTCTGATATAGCCTTAGAACTACAATTTCTGCACATGGACCATCATTCCTTAAAATCAGTGGAAAACCTGGCTGCATGTTTTCAATAACCATAGTAGAATCTGAAAGTATTATTATTCTGAGAATTCATGCTCATGCCCCATTGTCAGCGTCTAGAAATGTGATGATAAGGTTTACGACTAATAAATGTTCACTAGTAAAATCATGCTTAAATACACTATTCAATGTTCTGCTACAGGAATGTGGCTCT
The DNA here is from genome assembly GCF_011077185.1 of Oxyura jamaicensis. Taxonomy (NCBI): domain Eukaryota; kingdom Metazoa; phylum Chordata; class Aves; order Anseriformes; family Anatidae; genus Oxyura; species Oxyura jamaicensis. Next base: position 3,589,919 of record NC_048894.1, read on the forward strand.
TAAAAGTCCTCATTTTATTTGTTTCTAAGCTTTTCAGAAGATTGGTAATTTACTTTCCTAAACACATGCTTGTCCATTGGTTACAGTCCATAAAATTCCAAAAAGGTCTGGAATATTTTAAAAGTTACTTGAAACAAACAAACAAACAAACAAACAAACGAAAATCCCATCACTTTTACAAACTCATCTCAATTTCAGCCTTGTCTTATGGGTAGGTATTGACTTTTTAATATTTATTTTATTTATTTATTTATTTATTTATTTAACATACCTTGCTGTACTTAAACTCCCAGGTATTTTTAAAAGATCTTTGTACTTAGACAGCACCCTTGCTGATCAGTCAGAAAGGTTTGAACTATGGACTTATCCCTAAAGTCCTAGTCCATCAAAACTATTCATTGCAGAGCTGTGTGGTTAGTAGAGAATAAACAGAAAAGCTTTAGTTATTATGAATATTATGAGTGATACCTTTAATGCTAAACATGCAGTTAGGACCTCTTTCAAAGTAATGCAAAAGCACAACCCTTAAACAAAGGACTGTTTCTCTTAGATGTTGCAGTTCATACTGTCTTCAAAGTTTAATTATGTTCCAGTCTGGGCTATAAAAGGAAGGCTGGATTATGCCCAGGTGGATGGATGATCTAATGTTCTTATGATGCTTCTTATTTTGAGAAAATAGGATATCTTGTTACTTACTTAGACTAAACACTGGTCAAAATTTTCTTCAGAGTGGTTCAGTGCATCAGTTTTTCAATTTCTTATCCTCTTCTTTACATCCTGCAGTTACAAAATTGAATTCAGACTCATGGAAATTCCCCAGAGGCTTGGGCAGGCAGTTCTAATAGTAAGGGAAGCACTGCAGAAACTTTGAGTTTCAGAAACTGAGATCTTTCCATATCATCCAGAATACTCCCCCTTGACCAGCATGATGTTTTTCCCACCAGAACAAAGCCAATTCAACAGGCAACATCAATGTCAGCCTTTATCTGGCTGACATCTATACCTCCAAACAGACAACCTGAAGTAAGCAGTGCTTTGTTCTCAAGCTTGATAATCCCTTGGGTGAAGGTAGAAATTTGAATTCTGAAGGTGCTTAATCTATTGGAAAAGTGTGCTATGTGCTCCCATAACTCCTCATGGGGAATCTACATGCAAGGTCCTACCCCTTCATGGATCTGAAGTTTCTCTAGTCAGTATAACCTGCCTTCTTCACATTTCAGCTCTGGCCCTAGCAGGAAACTGTACATACAATTTGAATGATGCCTCTAATTAAACCTTTTATGATTAAGTGTTGTCTAGGAAATCACGTGGCTTGTCCACAGCCTGTCCATAGCAGGCTGGCTGCAGATTGTTGTAACTTGTCCTGTGGCTCTGTGGTGAATGTTGGCTGAAAGCAAAAGCTCAACATGAAAAATGCAAGGAAACTTAAATCTGTCTCAAGGTGCTATAAGTTACTTAAAGCATATAGGTGTAGAATGATATAGAGGCCAAAGAATTGCAGGGCAAGGACTCATTAGAGCTTAATTTTATCTCTGTTCTGACAATTTATGACGTGAACTTGGACAAATCATTTCACCCCTGCATTCTGTTGTAAATACACTGACAAAATCAGTATGTAAGGGCATAATATTATCATTGCTGTTGTGCAATTCTGTCTTTCCAAGCTAAGTATATTTTGGGGTGAGTAAACAATATTGAATAAACCACATTTCTCCCAGCTTTCAAACTTTAAAAAGCAATTTCAACTGTAAACAGTTCAAGAGAGGCAATAAAATAGCTCTGACTAGAAGCAGTAATCAGCACAAAGACCATGAAGAGGATGCAAAAAATATGATTCTCCACTTGTCTAGATTTACCAGACTTTTGTGTGTACTTCAAGAGTGAGAAACAGCAGATCATTCATTGACAATTTCTTTGCTACAAGCAGATACATTAAATGGAGTTTTAATGATCCATTCATCTCTATTCAGCTAAGAGGATTACAAGTTACTCTATACACTTATTTTATTCATATAGATATTTAAAAGTGGCATACTGCCTTTAGGCACCATCATTCCCACATCTAATTTTTCTTCTGCTTCAGCACAGTGAAGAAGTATAAGGTGAGAAGAGAGAATTGTATCATCTCTTGGAGGAAAGATTCTGTGTGTAGGAGGCATCTCCTGCCTACCTGAACGACACCTGAGCTAGTTACTGCAATATTAAATTTTCTTTCATGAAGATCTACTCAATATATTTAGTTGAGTCCAAAAAGAAAATCCTCTTGTCCTAAAGCAGTTGTCTGGAACAGGGCAGATGACTCACATTTTAAAATATCTATGTCTCTCCAATGACTTCAAAGATTGTATAAGGTTATTTGCTCATCTGTTGACACAGAGATCTAATGGTGGGTGAGATGAAGTCTACAGGGCAGAAGGTTATTGTTGGGGCACCCTATGCAATATTCAGCTGCCCTTGTTGTCAAAGCTCAGTATAGAGGAGGTGTACGTGCCTGGCATATTACAAGGAAGGCCAGTTATCTGCTGTAAATGATGTGAATGGCCATGGCACAGCAGTGAGATCATAATATTGCCCTCAACAATAACCTAGGGCACATAAATTGTATTTCATGTGTTACGGTTTCTTGAGAAATGCATGTTATTGCTATTTTTCCCATGTCAGGACCTTGCGTGGGAGAAGTCTGCAGAGTCTGTTCAACTGTCCTGGTTTTTTCAACAGCCAGCAACCCTGTCCCTAGCTGGTTGTGGGATTCTCACACAACAGTCTGCAGTACATCTTGCCCTTAAGAGTAATGGTGGGAAAAAGAAATAAATAAAAAATTAAAGATAGAAAGCAGAATTATATTCTGTGTACTAAGAGAGAGAATAAGAGAGAATAATATATGAACAGGGTAATAGAGCAAGGTACCTACAATAGATACTTTAACACACACCAAGTCTGAATGAGCAATCCCAGGTTCCTTTTATAATCAGTGGAAAGACATCTTTAGAGCAGGACTAACTCATTGTAAAATGCATGTCTAAAATAGGCCAGGTAAACTACTCTCTAGACTTAATTATTTGTCTCCATCCACTGAAAAGGTAGACTACAGTACCTGGTTCCCACATGAATGTTTCTAAGCCATGTATTCAAGTAGTTCAAAGACAACCCTGATTGGTTTGAGGTATGACATTTTTTAGCAGCTGAAGGTCTTGCACACTAACAATGTTTGGACTACACAGTTGTACAGAGGTATAACTGGTAGCAGAATCAAGATTTTGCTTGGAACAAGATACAGAAAACTAATCTCAATTCCAGGCAAGGAAAATGAGTATGAATATAGTATCCTTCAGATTTAGTTACAGAGACATGTTGTAAGCCTTGATGGTCCCTCTAGAAGTTGAGAATTTGTGTAACATATATGGTAAAAATACTTTGTTTCCTGATGACACAGTCTAAGCATCTTTTTGCTGATTTCTTGACAGCAAAATATAAGAAAGAAATATCAAAATGGAAAGACCCATGGCCTTTTAAATTAAGTCAGAGAATGTTCTATGCATAGAGGGAAAAACAAACAAACAAACAAACAAACAAACAAACAAAAAACCCGCAAAGATTAAGGTAAGGCACGATAGAAAAAAGAGCATGAGCAGAACCCGTCACCAGTAATTTCAGTTATATTTATTAACTCTCACACACACCCCTTGAACAGGAATAACCTCAAGAGATAAGGTTGAAATTAATCTGACCAAATAGAGATATCTGTAACATTGACATCTGCCACAGGACTGTTGCTTGGATCTTATTGTAAGCAGAGAGCAAAAGGGGCTTGAAGAGTTCATTTCAAAGCAAGATAGATGGCCAGTTTATATCAGCTGAATTGCACCTTAATGATAAGCTTATAAGGGGACCTCAGTGTCACCAGTTCAGTTATAAATGTCATCACTAAAGATATCCGAAGTCAATTATGATTAATGTCACCTTTTGCAATTTATCTGAGGCCAAACAGCAAAAATATCTGAGAACAAGAGAAGCACTTGGGTGTGCTGATGCCTTATTTAACCCTTAGGAAACAGATCCAATTTGTTCAAATTTAAGTCTAAATCCATTTTAATAATTAAGCACAGAAATTAAATCTCCTGAAGCTAATCCCTCTGCCCATATTTCACTATGACGGCTGTCCTTGATCTGCTCAGATAATTTATGCTCTAGGTGAACAACAGAACAAGATGAGTAGCTCTACATAGAGGCATTGTTTTGGCTTTAATTCTATTAAACATCACAATTAGTGATTATCTGTGCAGAAGCTCTGCAAGATGTAGGACGAATGAACAAGCAAATTCCTGACTGTTAATCAATAAAGTGCAACTTTTTATTCATGATGTGACATCTTTTAAAGATTATCTTTGAATCCTTATTTTCAGTGAGCTTCCCTTCTCTTCATCTGGCCTCCTGTGTGATAAATTGGTGTGGGCTTCCTATTGGGTATGCAGGACTGTAATGCCCTTGCTTTAACTTGGGAAAGTATAAGTATTCTTATCTACTGACAAATTAAATAACTGCTTTCTTTACCAGTCTGATCTGGTTATGGTACCTATGCAAGCTAGAAAATGGTTTTAGAGTATATCTCCCTTTTGCCCTTGACTACCACATCCATGCTGAAGCATGACTTCATTCCTTCCTAAGTCCCCTGACTTGGTAGTAGCAGTAGTGGCAGCTGCAGTGTGCTTCTGCGCCAGGTGTGAGGGGGAGAAATGTAGATTTATGGACTTCTTCCCTTTCATTGGAAGTTGTTTCCCAGGTCTGTAGGAAAAGAGAAAAGCATCTGGGTAGAAGCAGCCCAAGGGCCACATGTTGAATAGCATTGTCTTCGATGAAAGCAAGGTAACAAGTCTTTCTGCAGGTAGTGACTCTTTTTTTCAGCCTGGTGGTTGTGCAGTTGCATGCTGCCTGTTTCTTGTAGCAGACTGAATGATTTCCCTCTAGCGAATGAGCAGTTCTGCTTCAGAGATGTTTGGATGTCTAGCAACAACTGAAATCTTGTGTAAAAGGAACACCTCTAACCAGCAAAATAATCAAGCTTTATTTTATAATGGTTCAGCTGCTACAGAGCTAACATACACTTTGCTCTTTGAAGTTTGTATAAATCATAAGTGTTATTATAAAAAATCAACACAATAAATAGTTGCTCTGTTGAACTCTTAGGAAATGATGAAATTATCAAGCTACAGTCTATAGAGACCTCCTCGTCAATATTTCAAGCAAATTAGAGGAACCTTAACATCAGGACTATTGATGGAAAAAGAACCAAACACACTACCTATGAGATGTGGAAATATCTGTGACAGAATGCTGTGAGGAAAGCCCATAGGTTTGAATAAATAAAACGACTCTTTTATACTAAAATTAAAGCACATAGCATGTGGTCATTGGAGCATGCAGAAAACAGTCTGCTAAAATTTGGAGTTTTTAAAGAATTCCATCAGAAAAAGACAGGTAAAATACAGAGGTCTGTCCATCAGAAACAATTGTATATATTTATATTTATTGTAAAATACGTAGGGAGAAAGTATGTTATATGGATAAGACATGAATGTAGATATCTACTATAAAACAGAAGGTGCAGAAGAGTAGCCAATCTCCATGCTTCCAACTGCAAGAAATATGTAATAGGTCTGGTTTTTCACCAGAGAGAAAATATCTTCTTTCTCTGTCCTCTCAGGTTTCTCAAATAATTACTTGATGTCCATTAAGTAATTACTTAATGTCCACTTAGTTTTCTCAAGCAGTTCCCTTGAGTTCTCCAACCCACCATACCCACATGTGTAGTACTTAGGAATGGAAGATATTCATATCACCTAGATTTTGCCTTATTGCACTTAATTCAGGAGAATAATTCTTCGAGTCTCGACATGGCTAGCAGTTCAGGTTCTCTGATTTACATTCTAGAGATGATCATCTCTCAACCACGACAGCAGAAAACACCTGCAAAGTGATCCAGTGCTGTTCCTTACCCAAAAATATATAAGCACCATTAATTTAAATCATTTCTCTCTGCAAATTGCTGTATGACCATTTGCTACGGTGTGGGAGTTTATTGTCATGATGCTGGCAAACACTGTAAACTGTACAATGTATCTTTGTTACTCATATCTTCAAAATATTAGCTGGCATATACAGTTTAGTGGCTATAGCAACACTGATAAATTTAAAATTAATGACCCTTATTTGGTTAGTACAGAAAGGTCAAAGACTGAACAGTACAGAACACAAACAGGAAGAGCAGATTTGAAAGAATAACTACTAACTAAAGCTAAACTAGGCGCCAGACTTGGTGGTGTGAACATTCCCCATCCTGATAGCATTTTTCCCAGGAGTGAACAGACCTGCCAGGTCCTCAGTCCTCAGAAGAAAAAGTGGTGGTGTCTGTGTTTTGAATAGCAATTGGGAAGCATGAAATTATGAGTCCAATTCCCCCTTAATTTTTCTCAACCTCTGAATCATTTTGTTTTTCTTTAAATCACCCTAAAGACCTTTAAACCTGGGTGAAAGGGCCCTAGAATTTCTCTATCACTTTCTATGAAAAATACCTGAGATGATTGAGTGTAGTACAGGCCAGGAGGTCTGCCTCTTCTCCAGACACATATGTAGTATATATAGGTGCTGTGAAATTTTGGAGATCACATTTTCTGTAGTGGGACCGGAGGAATGAGAGCATACTCAGATGCTTTTGAAGGAAGGTGTCATCATTAAAGCAATTAATATTTGAGGTGTACTTTTTATGTTTTATGTGTATGATTTTTGTTTGCAGGATGGGACTCCTCTCTGTATTTTACTGCATCTGAATCTCTTAGCAGCAGCCTGAGCAGAGCTGGGCAATAACTCCAGCTGTTTCCCATCATTTTCACAACATACCTATTTTGTGTTATCATGTTTGCATTTGAAGAGAAGTGGCTTGTAAATCTCTGACACATCAGACTTTTTCCCCTGCTCTCAAACACATACATACTGTATCGTGCAATGGGTGTAGGCATCTGACACGCCAGATAGTGTGACAGATAATATATGCTATTACAAGCTCTCATTTCCCAGCCTCTGGAAGTGCTGGAATATTTCTTTGAATTGGTGTTATCTTGCATCTTCACATACTAGGTGTATGTAGCATAATCTTTTCAGAGATTATCAAATCAAAAAGATCATGGAAGTCACATAGTCTAACTTTCTGCATAGCATATACAATTGGTGTTTCCTAAACTAGCCCCTGTTCAACTAGGATTTATGGGATTTATGGGAAGGGGTGCAGGGCTGGGAAGGTGGGCTGGGGTGAAGGGGGGGGGGTGTTTTGTTAAGGGGAAAACAATGACAAAAAGTATTGATTTGTATGCTTGAAGTCCCCCACATCTCCAAATTAGTTCTTTCCAATTGTTATCTAGTTTTTGCAAAAGAGCAATAACATCCAAAAGGGTGGATTTCAAAGAATCGTTTTAGAACAAATTTGTTTTTCCTCCTTTAATCTTGATATCCTTCCTTCCTTTTTTTTTTTTTTTTGAATTTGCTTATCTTATTAAAATCACTGACTGTTTTGCAATATAAAGAGAGAAGAGGGATTGTTGATTTGCTTTTAAATAAATGCATTAACAAAATGGTCATTTTAAAATTAATTTTATTTTTCAGTTACTCATGGGGGTTCACTTCTCACTATGTAAAATCTTATTATAAATGTTTTATCATATGTTGGCTATTAGGTTGGTTATTATGCTGATTATAATTTAATTGTAGAGTAACTCAACCCAAATTACATTGCTACATTTTAGCTATTGTAAACTGAGAAGTGATCCTTTAGTTTACTGAAAGTACAAGGTATTACCCACTTGACCAATTAAAGCCATATTTATTTATTTACTTATTTAGAATGAAACTGATTGCATATATCTAAAGGAAAAAGGATAGGTCTTTGGGCAAAATTTGTAAACCTGTAATTTATTTAAGGATGAAAATAATAAGAGATACTCAAATCCTTCCTGATGTTTTTGACTGCATTTCCAAAAACATGTAAATGATTTAAAGTGAGATCTATGTAGAACTTATATTCCTAAAAGTATAAAGAACTCTTAAAAATTCCTACACAAGTTATTACCATCCCATTTAGTAAGTCCAGAAGAGTCTAGCTTTTTAGTGTTCCTTTTTTGCAGATACTCAAATTTTTCTTCTTAGTGGTCTTGCATGTGTTTTACTTTTGTGAGACCCAAGCAGCTCTGTTTTTCTCAGTCTTATAAGTAGTTTGGATATGCAGGATGGGCTTTCTTCCAAACGTCTCTCTTGAGTGATTCATGCAGTGTGTGTTTTCCAAGGAACTCAGCAGAAGATATAACAAAACAATCTTCCTCTTGTATTTATTTATTCAATTAAAATAATTCTATTAACGCACAATTTTGCATTTCATCTCAGTCTGAGATGAAAGATGATATTTTGGCTAGGAAACTGGTATGAGATGTTGATTTGATTTTCATTAGACATAGGAGGTGGGAGATGAAGTTGGATTCTTTCCTCTGCTTGCAATTTAATGGGCACTTGACTTTCTATATCAATATTCCTAATGAGTGATAAATTAAGACGGGTAGCACTCACACCCCGACAGAGATAGCATTCTTTTGTGTGAAAAATCATGAAAGATTAGTTTGGTGAATGAGAGAGTGAGAGAGAAGACTATGCTCTAGGTTAAATAGGTAAATAGTTTTCAAATTGTGGCCTATTAGGGGATTCAGCTACTGAATCCTGGGGATCTGAAAAAGTCAAGGGTGAAAGCCAAACCTATTTTAATTCCCCAGGAAGCACTTTGCTCTTCCACAGGTATATTTCTTAGGCATTTGCAAAGTTAAAAACATTTACAACTTTTTCTTTAGCCTAACAAATAAGAAACTGATCTGGTAGGTGAATCTTGTGTTCCAGATCATCTTTCACAACTGCTTTGCACACTGTTTCGTACAAAGTAGGAAAGGGGCAGAGGCAGGCCTGTCATGGCAAACATCATGGTCCTTCTGCTAGTTTTGCTACTATAGAAAGACAATTGGCTATGGCTTCTTTTGCTCGAGGAAGGATTAGTGGTGGCTACTTCTAAGAGACTAATCCAAACCAGTCACAGCCTCTACTCATCCTGTACATAGCAAGTCTGATTATTTCATCTGTCTTTCCAACTCAACTCCATCACTCCTATAGAAGGAACAGCCAGGAATGAATACATTCAGGGCTGACAAAATCCTCTATGGAAAAGCCTTTATTGGGATTTGTTAAGTGAGATAAAGATTGGCCACCTCCTCTAGCTGCTTTAGCACAGCACCACTCCTGCTTGGCCACTGGGGCCCTGTCTGGCATCCAGTGACCTGGGGTCTCTGCCCAGGCTGGAGGATGCAGCTGCTGCTTCCTCTTTTGAAGGTCCAACCTGTAGCAAAGCTGAGCACGTACCCCAGAGACACACAGACATGGACAGAGACAGGACACTGACACCACCAGTCACACACGCTACACCAGCCAAGGTCTGCCTTCAACACTTACATACAGGACTCACATAAACCATGGATAGAGACAGGCGAGTCCCCTTTCTCTTCTAGGGATGGTAGAGATAGAAGTTCACAAGTGGCACACACACAGCACTCTCCAGGTTCACACACACACACACATTCACGGATCCCTGAGTACCTGCTGGTGGCAGAGGCTGGGGGCACCTACACCCCCAGCCTGACTCCTACACGTCTGGCCAGACTGCAGTAGCTGACCCCACAGGCCAGATCCAGAGAGCTATGGCTCCTCCAACTACCATTGCTGGGATGCCCAGTTTCTCCAGTAGCTGGCACCAGAGTTCTCAGGGCCTACAGCCCCAGCCTGATTCTAGTAGCTGGTACTAGTTTTACTCACACACACACAGATCCCACCAGTGGCTGGTGTTGAGACCGCCAGTTGCTCAAGTCACTGGCACCACAGGCCTGGGTTGCCCGCTACCCCAGCCTGACTCCAGAAGTTGGCACAAACCTTTACTCACACACACACAGGTCTTGCCAGGAGCTGATATGTAGACCTTGCAGCTCATATACACATGGGAAAGAGTATAAATACACAGAGAGAAAGTTAAGAAAAGATTTAATGAGAAAATACTGGAATATAGGACAGACTGTGGTGATGAAGCAGAGAGTTCAGACAGAGAAGCATACTGACCGACCCCATCTTACATGTGACGAGCCCTTTTAAACACTTCTACCCATCTCCCCTCTTCATTCCTCCTGCTTCCCCTCTCTACTGCAAAACCCTCATGGGTCTGCAGAGCTTTGAAGAACCTTCAGACGCTCTCAGTCTGGGGCCTTCTGATTCACATCAGCTGCAAGATTCATCCCTCCTGGAAATGGCATTTGTAGATTTTTAGCCCACCAACTAGCATGACTGAGAGGTTTGTTTCTTGTGATTGTCTCCCAGTTCTCAATCAGATAATTTTGCTGGAATAAATATTATTGTATGCTCTCATAAATTAGTGTGACTGATCAGACTTGTTCCATCACTGCCTCCCTTTCTTATTATCCCTTGTTGCCTTTTAAAAGCTCCTTGACCAGTTACCCTTAAAGGTGCAGATAATCCCTTTCTACATACACTTACAGGATTTAGCTGGTATGTTTGGCACCAGAGAAATATAGACTGAGATCATAACAGAGGGCAGGAGCAATGAATTATTCCTCTCTTACTGCTCCTGAGATAGTGGGTAGACTAGTACATGTGTAGTAACTTAGAGTTTGGGGCAGAAATCTGGGAAACAGTGTGCTTCGGAGATCAGTCAGGAGCACAGAGTAGGGCATGTAGCTCCTCAGAGTTTCTAAATCACTTCAAAAATATTGCTCCTTGAGTCACATTCATCTTAGACAAAAGGGGAGGTAGAATCTATCTTCCATGTTCCATATAAATCCATCAACAAATGAAGAGGGTTTTGTCAAAAGGGGGAACATTTTACAAGCTCCTCATGTACTGAACATAACACTCAAATTCTTTTCTTCCACCACAGTGAAATAGGAGAATATGTACAACCCTCAGAACACTTCTAAAAACACACAGGGACTGATGAAGATATGTCTTCAGAAATCACTGCACCAACGGGCTGGGAACTGGGAAAGAAGACTGAATTTTGAATTCAGATCCCCATCTTGGCCAGGGGCTGACTGAATTATGCATAAATTCATAAAATTATTAATACAAATTTTGTTATTAATTATAAATGAACAGCTCAGACTTTATAAAAGTTCTTGTAGAAAACTGAAAATAATATTTAGTCTTTCAAAATGTAATGCAATTAAATAGTATTTGAGAAGGTTTGGGTTAATTATGTCTGTAGTTAAACTAAACTACCAGCTAGAAAACCAGAGCAAATAGTTCACAAAACTTTTGAAGTGCCTCCAAGGATTCACCAGCTATATGTGTGCATCAACAGCTGTGAGTTCTCCCCTTTGCTGCCTGAACATATCCATTACCTGTCAGCTGTGTGTTGCATCCTTAGTTCATTAAAAGCCAAAAACCTTTCGTTGATTTTAGTAGACTTTAAAGGTAGTCCATTCTCATTATTTTAAATGAGTTATATGAATGCCCTGGGATCTCGGTGCCAGCCCTGAAAAACTGTCTAAAGTGTACACAAAGAAACTCTTAAGCAGTACTTTACCTGCAAAATAATGAACAAAATCTCTTTCCTTTTGTTACTGTTGGAAGAGTTTATTTATTGAAAGTATTTTCAATAAAGACTTAAGTTCCATTATGAAATAGCAGTCTCTGAACTAATACAAACACATGCTTCCAGCCAAAATAAAATATCACCTTCTGTCACTCAGAAATGTGATGGATGTTGCTTGAAGGGTTTATTGTTTCAACAGAAATGAATATTATCTAGCGAAACAAGAGCAGAGAAAATCAACCACAGAATGGCTTGGTAAGAGCTCCAATATGTTTAGTTTGCCAAGAAATACACCATGAGTTTTTCTGTATCTGTTTCATACATTTGCCAAACTCAGCCCAAATTCAGTCTGTGAGGAGGCAGCTTGAGTTCATTACATGATTTTTCTCATCCTAAAGAATGAAGCACAACCTAAACACACACACACACATATATATAAAAACAAAAAAACATTTTGTTCTTCACTTTGATCATAAAGGCAAGTATGTGGACTAATTGAGATGTGCATTCCTATACTGCATACACATGTGGAAGGGTTTATTAGACTACAACTGGCATCTTACTCCACCTGAAATGCCCTAGGATATCTGTCTGGGCCCCCCACCTGACATGCCAAAAGTCTCCAGGTCTCCTGTAGGTCCTGTTCCCTACCTGTCAGCTCTATGTAGATGCTGAATTTATCCAAGAGGATTTTCAGCAGCACTTAGAAACCTCTTTGAGGCAACTGAATAACGACTTCAGAGCGAATTGATATGAATTCTGTGGCGAATCCTTAATATTTTGATACACTGTTATAACAAGCTACATTTTCTCTAACTTCTTAAAAGTAGAGGCATAGGGCAAAACAGTTTGCACCTCCTCTCTGAGTGGCCCTGTTTGTGTCCAGTCCTTTGATGGGAATCCATTTTCTGTAGGCTTTAGACAAAATCACCTCACTTAAATTTCCAGAGCGAGGTATCTTGTCTTACATACTTGTTGGTTCTCACCACAATGCTGCCTTTGACCTTATGCCACCCCTGAAGAGCTTCTCTGTGCTTGTTCTCACTGCTGGGCTAAAGGACCTTTTGATTAGAGTGCCAGGGTGTTGGAGAATATATAAATATTGCAGCTGGGGAGTCTGGTTCTCAGTTACAAGGAGGCTTTGTGATGATTCTTCATCTAAGAGGTCTTAACTTTGGTGTAAATGTAATTCATGTTTCCTCAAGATCCCTTCATCCTGCAAGAGTGGCATTGAGAGGTCTCTTTTCTGATGAGAACCAGGTGCTTTGATATGAAACAATTGGCAAGCCTTTATTTATTTACTTATTTTCAGTGAAGGGGAGGGAGTTCTCGGTGTAACATGCTCCCTCCTACTTAGGTTGTGAAGTTTCAACCTCAGTGACTCACCATTCACTTGTTTCTGTTAGAAGTGTCAGAAGGCATTAATGCTTTTCAAGCTCTTGAAGATGGGATAGAATATCAGACCATGCAATCCTCTTCTGCCTCTCACCAGCTCCTTACTGATATAATATCTTCTCTAAGTTATGAGTAATTTTTCTTTTATTTTCTTTTATTTATTTTTTTTTTCTTTTTTCTTTTCTTTTTTTTTCTTTTTGGCAGAATATGCATCTCATTCAGAGCTGACACTTATCAAATCATAACTGACATTCTAATTTTTAAATTAATGATTAACAGTATTCTGATTTTAAATGTTAGTTTAATAAGCTACTTTCTCCCTACCTTCCCCAAGCAGCTTTTGGGGAAGGGTGGAGTTAGCAGAAACAAGAATTCGGTGGAGATGCACTTACTACCCTGTTGAAGAGGAGGATTGAATCCATGTTCCCCTGTTAATAGCTGAGACTCATTTCCCATTTACAAATATGAACCCTGCAAAAAGAGATGCAAGTGAGAGAGGTAAATTCCTATTCTCACCCTGCTGCCGCTGCTGCAGGGGAAGATTTTGAACTGTTGCAGGAACAGAGAAGTGATTCTGGAGACCCTGTTAGTGCCTCCCACAGCAGCATATACGTCTTGGCTACCTGAAGGGAAGCAGCTTCATGAGTATCTGAGCAAACAGTCCTCATATGTTCACCCACTCCCCTAAGCACTGCCAACTTTGCACAGTGATAAATGAACATACATGGTGGGATTTGCCCATGTTAATGTCTAATGACCATCCATTTTTCTTAATATTTTCTTAAACCAGGTTTATATGAATATGTCTCAGTATTTTTCCTAGGAATGCACTGAGTCAGAGCTGGGATCACATTGTTCAAATTTTTTCTCCTACAGAAAATAGTTGGGCTCATTCATTGTACAATGCAAGCACCTTGTGGCAGGGACCCTGGGTATATTATACTCCTTGCATCAGGTCTCTGTAGAAGTTTAAGTCTTGAAGCATATAGTTCATTATTGTTCTTAAATCTATTATTCAATATTAATACTTCATTCTTACTCAGCATTCACTTTTTCCCTATGAGAATTGTGTATATTTCTGAAATCCATGCACACTTCCAACTTATTTTTTATTCCTACAAACTTCAATTTCCCAGTTTCTTGGGGCAATGCAGTTTGTTATCTGCTTTATAAAATATTCCTGCCTTTCAGAATCTCACTGGGAGGTGAGGGATTGATGATTAAACTGTGTGACTGCAAAAAAATGCAAGTGGGAGTCAATGACATGGCAAAGGCTACTTTAGTAAACCTAATTATAAGTGAATACTGGATCATTTAAATTGGGGCAGTGATCTTTCTGGTGGAATTAAATAGCATTCTGTTCAAGTTTTAGGATTAATAATTTTCAAGCTCAAGTGCCAGCTAGAATTCATTGTCCCTTTTCCTCTATGTCTACCATTAACTGAGTAGAAATCTTCAGCTCATTTTATATGGACCACATCCTCACATTGATGAGATTACTGCAGCTGAGAACTGCCCATCTAATTCTTGTCTGGATATACCCCAGTTACAGGAGGGAAGGCTGGTAAAAGTAATGTATTAGGATGCTAATGCCTTATAGCGTCTTTCAGGCTGTCTTTATTTGCACCTAAGAAGTTTTTTGAAAGTATGTGTCAGTCAGAAGGAATTCTAGTACCAAAGATCCTCTGAAGTAGAATCCTCTGAAGTAGATCCTCTGAAGCGTCTTGGGTGACCATCTTGCACTCACAGTAATCGGGCTTAGTGGTCTAATTTTTCTGATTTTTCTTAGGTGCATTTCTATAACATTGTTCATCCTAAGGCTGCTTTGTGGCTTGGTTAGCTAATGGCTTTAAAACATTTGGAATGTACTACAGTCTGTGGATTTTGTCAAAATGAGAACAGGGTTGCTACTATTGATTGCATTTATCAGATGAGCACTCAAGTATAACAATAGGTAAAGCTCTTATTTAATACTAGAACATATTGTACGGTCTGTTAGTGCTGTTAAAAACACTTACAATTGTTGGCTTATTCCCTTGAACTATAATAGGAAAGCAGTCAAATCAATGCATTTGACTGATTTTCCATTAACACAGTAAGGTCAAAGTAATTGTCCATCTTCATGAATGCCTATGCTGCCAGACTGATGCAGCAGCAAAATATGTTGAACAGGCATGGTTTTCAGCTCAGCAAAGTGATGTCATCAAGGGACAACAGCTGTTGGCTAAAAATGAGCCAAACAAACAAACAAAGCAAACAAACAAACAAAAAAAAAGCCAATATAACCACAGCTTCCATGCCCAATTTATATGTGATTACCATTTTGCTTGGGTGTCTGCATCATATTTGAATAGTTTTAGGCCCTTCACAAATTCTGAAGCCAGTATTTTTTTGGCTTGAGGAACCTTAACTTCCCAGTACTTTTTTTCCCTTTTCATGGTGGAAAGCAGAAAACAATAATGTTTATACTATGAAACATAGTTTCTATCAATTGATTTGTACTCTTGTTTTTAGTATCTCTCAGTGCAGTTTTCTCTCCTTTTTTTTTTTTTTATATATATATTATTCTAGTCTTTTTTTTTTTAATTTTATTTTAGTGCATAGACAAAATAAAAAAATCATAATTTCATGATGTATCTAATTTCAAATCACTGTTTTATAGTGTTTTTTCATCACAGTGAACTACAGTTATTTGGGTCTAAGGGCTACTGTATCAATATATGATCAACACTTAGAAGGCTTGTCTCCTTGAGAGATGGTCCCATTGTGAGATATGCTGTTCAATTTTTCAAGCTTTCACTTCCACTGACTCCTGAGGGCTTGGCACATAAACTAGGGCAGAAGATTCTCATCCTAAATAGTTTTTGGAATGTCATAACAACTCAAGTATGTTCCAGCAAACGGTTCACTTATTTTTCCTTTTGTCTGATTTCCAGAAAAACAACAACAACAATAAAAAATAAAACCACCCCAACTTTTAACTAAAAGCACGGTGGTCATTCAAAAATCACAATAAGCAAGCCAATATAAAGTTCATCATATTGCACGCAAGGTTGTTTCTTCCAAATGACTCACATTAGATTAATCTCAGGTTCTGTAAAGGCAGAAAGATGCACTGCATGCTCTCAGCATGCTAATGAAACTGTATGAACTCATCAATTAGGAACATGGAAACCCATGGATCCCAGCTTCACGTGAGAACCCATTGCCTGCAGCAGCATTAATGTGCATATTGATTGAGCTGATGCTGAATGCAGAATGATTAATTTAACCAACTTGTGCACCCTGAAAGAGACACACCAGGCCCAGAACAGCAGGTAACTTCTTTCTGAACAGCTGCATCATGCAGGGTAGGTATTTTGAAATTGGATGGCAGAGACAAATTATTGATTAAGCTATGAATTAAGTAGTAATTCATTAAGTAGATTTAATAAAGCATTCACTTCACACCATGGAGATCTTTTTTTGCTTTTCTAATACTAAATTTGTGTTATCCACAGAATATAAACACAAAGTATTGGCCATTATGTATACAAAGGAAATATTAATAAGTAATAAATGAAGTGGCACCAAAATTTGGGCTGGACACCTCAGTGTCTGCTGTCAAGTTATAAGCAATGTCCCTGGCACAATAATGGTCCAAGACAATTACCATTCTCCCAAATGATTTGGGCATGGTAAAGGAGTTAGCATAGGTCACAGATCAGTTCCACATGACAAAGCATCTTTGGTTTGGTTTTGTGTAACTGCCTTGAGGATAATAAAGTTTAAAATTAAGGAAATGGTCAGACTTAATCAATTGGCACCACAGACAGAGAGAGAATGGGACCTGGCCACTCCACATCCTGAAGTATGTGTGTGAATAATATGGACATAAAGAATTATTCTAAAGAAAGGATAGCTGTAGTTGTGATAGAATGGTGGGACAGGATTGCTTCAGCAGATCTCTGCTCCAGATTTACAGGGTGACTGGTACAATTTTTCACAGTCAGTTTTGGACAAGCCTCTGAAGGTATCTTATAATAATATAGGCTAAATAATAATAATAATAATAATAGTAATAGTAATAATAGTAATAATAAAAACAGTGGTGATGAATTGAATGAAAATTAAGCCCAATTTCTGTATACAGATGGGTGTGCATTGGATAACAACAGAGAAATCCTCAAATCATTGCTGGATCCAGCTTGGGTAATAACGAATCCTCACTTACCTCCATCCACAGCTATTCCAATCTACTAATTTAAGTGATATTACTGCTGAGACATAAATATGCCCTGGCAAAAGTGGTTCCTTTAAGTTAAAAGGCTAAAGACCTATGTGACGAGGTGGCCGAGTGGTTAAGGCGATGGACTGCTAATCCATTGTGCTCTGCACGCATGGGTTCGAATCCCATCCTCGTCGACAGATGACTTTGGTCAAGGACTGGCTGTGATGGGGCCTTTAGCTCTAACCCGATCTAGTGGTGGCATCCTTGCTTATGGGGAGGTTGGACTTAGATCATCTATAAGGTTCTCTCAAAATTAGCAGCCAAACCAGGGCTTTTATTCAGATTTAGTTGATAGTATCAGATTAGCCACTAAGAAAAAGAGACAAGGAAATAAAAAAATCATTATTTTAAGAAACAGTTTTGCTAGTTTCTTAAAAAATCATTATTTTAAGAAACAGTTTTGCTAGTTTCTTAAACTAGTTTTGCTAGAGATATATATGATTGTATTTAAAAAGAGAAGCAAGGCTTATTTTTCCATGACAGTGACTGTGTTTGTCCTCTTCTTGCCATTACACCAGCTACTTCAAGACCTAGGAAACACCTAACTTTTCATATCATTTGCAGCTTTTATACTAAATACATGGAGATGCTTGAAGCAGTGTCTAGCAGCTCAGGTCAGCTGGGATCAAACCTTTAGTCAAACCACTTTTTCTGAGTGTTATTTTGTGATGGCACTTTTTTTGAAGGATTTGCAGTTTGGAATTCATCAGGTAGCTGGTCCTAACCATTCAAAATGGATTCAAGGAGCTGTAACTTTAAGGTAGTTATTCTTCCCTCCTGACTCCAAAAAGACTGAGTAAAGTTGTGGGTTTTTCTCAGGTGAATGTATCTCTACTATGTATATTTATACATCTAGAAGGAGATGAGACAATTCCCATTCCTAAATATCTCAGAAAGACTTAATTCTAAGCTTTTTTTCTTTATTATTTTAAATCATAATCTTTGTCTTTGTTCATGACTTTTAATAGGAAAACAAAAAGGTGAAGAAATAAAAAAACCCTAACTTTTTTTTGTTTTGTTTTGTTTTTGTTTTTGTTTCCTTGCTTGTTTGCTTGCTTTTCTTCTCTGCTTTTTCCTTGCTGTGAAGAAAATTGAGTCTTGTGAGTCACAAACACTGACCTTGCTTTTGTACTCCGGGTAAACTCTTTGTCTGGTACTCAGATGGCATCACTGGAGAGATACTAAACACAATTTATCCACATAGGTGATTAGCTTCTACTTTCTGTTAACCACTCCAGCAACTGTGCGAAAATGAACTCTTAATGTGGATTTCCTCAAAGACAACATAGATTCTGGAATCCTTGAACTAAATCCTTGAACTAAAGCACACTTTCCTGTGACTGGGTTTCTCAAGGGTCTTACACAGGTGATGCAGAGGAGTGTGAGGTGGCAGGGATCTCAATACGACCCAAAAAGGGTGCTACTAATTAAGAAGGAAAATGCATTTCCCTTTTTCCTTCTATGTCCTGTAAAATATCCTTCTGTGTTTGACATATCTTTTAACTTAGACTGACTTGACCTAGTTCTTAATACGGGAGGTTTTTAATGATCATGAATCTGAATTTTATGATGATGCTGTTAGGGAGGGGTCAAACTGCAATAAGATGAAGGATAAAAACAGAACATAATGGCTAATTCTTAGAAAGGGAAGTGGGGGAAGAAGAGATACACTTCTCAGCAGAAATTTTGATTAAAGTCACTGTGCTCATAGTATCATAGAATCTCCTGAGTTGGAAGGGACCCACAAGTATCATCAGTTCATCTCCTGCCTTATTGTGACTCATCTTGTTGCTCATCTTCTGCTTGCTATCTGTAGAGTAGCTTATGCTTTTTTTTTAGTGAAAGCTATACCATTTGTAAGGACATTCAGGCACACCTACACACTAACACTATGGTATTCTAACAGCACTGGGTTAGGTCCTGTCTCATTATTGTCTGTATAATGAGGAATGACCACTGCTCTTGACAAGGAAGAGAAACAGCTTCCTTTAAGGGACTTCAGAGTCAATGGTTTGGATGGCTTTTTTTTTTTTTTTTTTTTTTTTTTTTTTTTTTTTTTTGGCACTCACCTTCTCGTCCTAATTTTGAAAAGAAGTTGAGGCAAAATCAAGTGGAATCAACATAGTAAATAAATAATGCCTTACCTTTATATAGCTTTTTCTATACACCAGTTTTACAGAGCGCTTGTGATAGTGCTATTTCAGGCATATTGCACCTTATGTAACATAGCAGTCCTACAGCTGACTCTGAAATTGATTGCTTTTGACCTCCAGATTCTTTTCTGACAATATACACTGCAGTTCCTCTTCCAGCAACATTTAGTATTTACCTGTGTACCAGTTTTAAATGTGCAAAGGAAAAAGTAGTCTTACTTCCTCCAGGTGAATACATCTGTCAGATATATCTTAATAACAGAAAAAACTTGGAATTACAGCCTTTTCTACCCACACATATTATTTTTCCTCCCACATCATCAATTGTATTTGTGTGAAATACGAAGAGAAATTAAATTCCTAACTTCATACATATGCTGCTTGCTACTTCTCCTTTAGAGGCTGAATTCATAACATAGGTATCTGAAATTAGCTGTTCAATCTGATCTAGTCACCCCTGCCATCCTTGATGTTGAAGAGGAGAATAAGGCACCTGCAGAGAATGATTTATCTTAGCTTAAAGATGATGTGGGTGACAAAATTTAGTGAGATAAACTTGACCTTTTTCCACTCAGATGCTCTACTAAGAATAATTAATACCTCAAGAGAATCTGCATTGTTACTGTAGCTGCAAACTCTTGTGGTTTCTGAGGTTACATTTCCTACAGGTAATTTTCTGTATCTATTGCATATATAAAGTGAAACATTCATAAGCCTAATTCTATGGAAAATAGCTTTCCTTGTGAACAAACAAAAATGAAGGTTTAGACGTTTCTTGGAAGAAATCTGATCTAAAATCTGAGTGGCATATTACTGGTTCTTATGTATGAAATCTTAAAAAACAACCAACTACCCACTCACCCAAACAAACAAAAAATCATATTAACCTAAATATTTTTATTTGATAACTTCAAAGCATTCTACTTCAACTTCTTCATATATTTTTAATATAATATAAATATAAATATATGTTTATTTATTATAGATTTGTAAATATTATAAATATATAGTGTTTATATTTAATATATTATATATTTATATAATATATAATATATATGTTCTGTATACTATATATATATATTATATAATGTCTCAGTTCAGTTCTAAATAGAAAATTGACCATAAATAGTCCAGAAATTCTGAAAGTGCTTAAGGAGGGAGATTTGCAATTACAGCTTCATTTTTTTACATTACAGTTTTTTTTTACATGCCTCAGGAAAGAACATAGTGTTCATCTGAAACCAGGATAGCCTGTACTGATTAAATCAAGGTATTTAAATAGTAGTTCTTATTATACCACAAAATATCACATTAATTTATTCATTTTTTATGATTATCCTTCCAAGCTGAGATAATCTACTGTACCTGCTGATGATACACTATAAATCACTATGCTCTACATCCTAATATGTCAAAAGAAAACATACTGAATTATAATAAACAAGTATCCGTTTAACTCAAGGGCATTTTTACTGATATACTGCATAAAAATTATTTTGTAAATAGCTCTATCATTGATGACTAGATCTTATTATTATAAAAGAAATTTATCTTAAAAAATAAATAAATAAAACATCTGCAAGATCATTTCAAGAAGTATTTCAGAAGTATTTCAAGTCTTTTTTTTTTTTTTTTTTTTTTTTTTTTTTTTTTTTTGTATTTATAAGCCTACAAGGGACCATTGTAATCATATAGCCTAAACACTGGCTGAATCCCAAATGAAGCATTTTATGTAGTAACTCCTGCGGTGGGCAGAATTAGTCTTGTCTGCCATGTGAAAACAAGTGTGACTGAGAAATATAACACAAAAGCATTTGTGAGCTGGCATAGACTAACTAGCAAATTGGTTATAAGTAACATGATTGATGGAGGCAAAGCAGAAAAAAATTGTTTGACACAAAAAAAATGGAAAAAATGGTCTGATCATATTTATACACAGACAAAAGGGTGCACACTCATGGAAATTGTATTTGTTTATTTATTCATTGTAACAGGGCTATGAAGATTGTGAAGTGTCTAGAAGGCAAGACGTGTGAGGAGTGGCTGAAGTCCTTTGGCTTGTTCAGCCCAGTGCAGGGCAGGCTGAGGGAAGGCCTCATGGCCACCTGCAGCTCCCTCACAAGGGGAGTGGAGGGGAAGGCGCTGAGCTCTGCTCCCTGGGGCAGCGACAGGACCTGAGGGAATGGCATGGAGCTGGGACAGGGGAGGGTCAGGCTGGGTGTTAGGGAAAGGTTGTGCACCCAGAGGGTGGTCGGGCACTGGGACAGGCTGCCCAGGGATGTTGGCACGACACCCAGCTGCAGAAGTTCAAAAAGTGATTGGAGTTCAAAAAGGCATCTTAGACCACAAACAACAGAAAAACAAATAGGAAAAAAAAACAAGACAACAAAACATACAAACAAACAACAAAAACAAACACAACAACAAACACAACAACAACAAAAAAACATATGCTTTCCCACAGACAGTATTTTCTAGAATCCTGAAGAGAACTTCTGTAAAATAAGTGTGGCAGTTGGCAAAGGGAGGCTTTGCATTTGTGATTTTGTGTTTCTGGTGAAAGCTCTACCTCAAAAGCCTTCCCCAGAAGAATGATTGCCAGAAACCTTACCTAAAGAGATGCTCCCTCTACATTGTTACGTGTTTTAAATATTCAGACTCACCATTCCTCCCTCCCTGGAACTGCTTTGATCACCCCCATAGCTATATCTTTGGCTGCAAAGTGGGGAAGGTAAGGGAAAAAAAAAGTCACATTGACTCATACAATTCAAAGTTTTGAAAACCTCTTACTCTGGTCATAGTCATGCAAGAAACATTACATTCAGCTTGGTTGACCTGCTCACCATGAACCATATCAGCCTTGAAACACAGTCTCTCTCACTTCTTTGGGATACCTTAGGTATATAGAGTTAGAAAATAGACTACAACACTGAAGGTTTTTATGAAAGTCTTATCAGTCCTTTACAGCCAGGATACAAGCTGCCCCTTCTGCCTTCCTTTCTGCAAGTAAAATTTCATTTCATTTCTTTCTCTGGGGAGAGAAGCTAAATGCAATAGTCATTCAAAATTCCACAGTATTTGTGGAAAGAAAGGTGAGGTGAGGCTGTGCAGGTGGAGTACTTCGAATTCAAAGCAAAAAGTGAAAGGAGGCCCAAATGGGGGGAAGTGTCGTGTGTGGGCACTTCCCCATATCACTGCCTTTTTTTCCCTTGATGCCACAGTGTAAGTCCATCACAGTGGTGTTTGATCACCTCTTTGTGTGCCTCATCCAGTCAGAGGGTGCGAAACAATGCTGCAATATTTTCTTAGAAGTAAAGTCCTCAGAAAGTGCTATGAGAGCTAACGTAATTAAAGAAAATTAAAACTTGAAACAGCAGTGATGTTTCATGTAAATACAACATATATCTACATCTGGGCTTAGTAGGGCTGTAGTGATGGATGGATTTTAGAAATTTTGAGGCAGGAAAAAGCAATGGATTTTGGCATGTGTCTCTGTGAAATGGCAGATTAATGGAGGAGGGACTGATCTTAGCACTGTCCATGTGACGACGGTTGAGGGCAAAAATACAAGGGCTTTGACAAGATTATGTTTAACTGTGACAGGCATCCTAAACCACAAAGGAGTTCAGTTTGTCTCTTAGTAGATTAATTTTGAATCCTGATAAACCCACATGCAAACTTCAAGCAGCTTGAAAACTAGCGTAACTAAAACCATATTGGATTGCAAATTGATGCAAGGTTATCCTAGTTAAACCACAGAATTCAGAGGTGAAACACTAATGCATTAACAAAATGAGTCAGAAACAAGAGAAGATATATTTTGCATTTAAACAACCTCCATAGATGGGCACATTGCAAATGCCAAATCAGACTCATAAAACTGTTGCCAGGAGGGTGCAGACTGATTTCACTGTTGTTCACATGGGAAAGCTGGAGCACAGAGAAGTTAAATAATTCTGTAAAAAAAAACACTAGCAAGAATCTGAAATCCTAGCTGAACTATTTGTTCTTACTACTATACCCCTTTCATCTTCATACTCAAGAGTGACTGATGACTGTAAATATTCCCGTATTTATTTTTACTTTGTCCATTATGTATGTGTATAAAATACTCCCCCTCTTTTTTTTTTTTTTGTTCTTTTCTTTCTGTGAATGGGTTGAAAGGGACAAAAAGAATTTTTTAGTATATTTAGTACTATGTTCTTTAAGCACCTGTCTTTTCTCTCTCCAAAGTATTATTTATCCCTCCTTATAATGAGCTTAATTGTATGGTAGTATATCAAATGTTATTCTGATGCAGAATATCTCTGTGGCTCTCCAGAGACGGTCAAGATGTTAATAGAGAACAATGTATAACTAGCAAGAATGGTAAATAGGGGATATTTGCTCTGCTTCTTGCCAGCTAGAAAGTTGTGTAATTGCTTTCCTTAAATGGGAACAGAGTCTGCAAACTCTGCCAAAAGTCCAAACTTAAAGGTAAATATTAGTGTCAGGGTACAAGTAACAATAATACTTTTTAGTTTTATAACACCTTTCATCCAAGTGTTTCAAAACATTTTATAGATATTGATCAAAGCTTTCTAAGGTATTTTTTATAGCTATGCATGTCAGTACAATTTTCCCATCATAATGTATGTGGTGAAAAACAGCTAGAATGGAAAGAATGCATGCTTTATTTTTTTTCTACCTGTGGAAAAAGATAAACTGAAATGAAAATATTTCATTAAATATATTTTTTCAATAATATTTTCTTTTACATTTATGTGTGAGTTTAATGGGGTATTTGGCTAGAGATACCTGCAGAAAGATTCACTGGAATGAGAATAAACACTTTTTATGTAAACCCTTTGAAATACGAATGTTTTAGACTCTATTAATTTGAAGTCTATTTTATAGATCCTTGGATTAGCAGAAGATAAAATTATGTTGAAATCAGATATGCTTCACCTCTTCCATGTTCTTTTCCCCAGCCCAATTCCAGCTGTAACTCAGCCCCCATGGCCAAAAACTTTTGCCCTTTCTATTGCTCATGCAATTGTTCTTTAACCAGTTTTATTCAAACTGATGTCATTATCATTATTGTTTGTAATAAAACTCCCTTTCCAATCTGATTCATTTTGACTGTGAAGGGTTGAACAATCTACAAAGAGTTACACTGATGGGGAAATAAGTATGGTATTCTCTGGAGTAAGCTACAAACAGAACATAGGTATGCTTATAATTTAGTTGATCAAAGCCAACCAGGAATCTAGAAGATGACCTAACACCATTTACATATGCTGGTAATTAGATATGTGTTTATATTTTACTGTATAAGCTCAGTAGCCAAAGGGGTATAAAGATTTTTTCAAAGTTTTCAGATGCAGAAGCCAGATTTAAGAAGTGTAGTTTAGAAGCCAAGAGAGCTTTAAAAGAGAAAGATTTCTCTCAACTGCCAAAATTTAAGCAAACCAAACCAAAATAAAGGGTGGTGGAAAGAAAACTTTAGTATTCAGGAATACAAAATGATTATGCTATTACTCCTACAATCGGAAAGAGAGTTCCAATAAGGCTTTGTGAGTTAAGATATTGTCTTTCTATATTTCAATTGAGTTCTTGGAGAAAAAGTTATTTACATGAATCATATGTAATAGGAACTGAAAAGTTGTGGTTTTGTTTTTATTGTTGTTGTTTTCCTCCAACAGACTCTAGAACGATTTGAAAGTGACACAGGTGTTGTTAAAAAAAGACAAAGAGCAAGATATAATTGAGATTTAGAGAGTTACTAATGATTCTCAGAGAATAAACAGTAATTTGGTCATACTATGTTAATGCATAAGATGGATGGATGGATGAAGATTGGAATATCAGCAAGTACAACAAAGTTAACTCTTTGAGTTGCAAACTCTTCTTAAAAGATTTTTCTTTAAATTCTGCATTTATTTTTCTGTAGTGTATCTTAAGTTTGATGCCAGAGCCAGGTGCACATTCAGATAATGCAGAGGAAGCTAGGAGATGTTAATTTTAATACCATCTTGCTCATCTTGTTTTATTCCTTCTTTAGATAAAGAACACTATGTCCTTGCAAATTAGTAGAAGTTTGTTTTTACAGGCCATGTGATCTAAAACAAAGTATTCTGCATTCATTTCTCCATTACCTGTGCACTCGTTATCCAGATGGTAGCTTAATGGTGTTATCAATAGAGAGACATCCAAGCTGAGTCTGTCTAAGTTCATCACTTCTGAACTTGTCTGTGGAACTGAATCAAAATGGAGTCCATGAACTCCTGCAATACTATAAAGCTTGCCTGGAACATGGAGAGCTGGGTGACACAGGACAAATGTAAATGAGTATGCATTAAATATATCAATTTCAACAAACTTTTGCTGAACTGAAGTCATTAAGATCAGACATAAGTACCCACCATGTACTGGGTAAGTTCCTCCCCTGTGGGAATCAATACACAAACTCTAGGCATCTACAGCTGGGCAGAAATTGGCACCTTCAGGAAATCTTTAATTAGATGTATGGTAGACATTAACTTAAGGAGGAGGTGAAAGAAAACTTTTTAATGGTCTCTCAGAGAGTTCAGATAAGGACAGATATTTATGTTATAGAGATGAAGGAATGCCACTAGAAATAACTAGACAAAAACCTGCCCAGCTATTTCTGTAGTGTGACTGATTATTTCTTTATTGTTAACATTTCTTTATCATCCAAAGTAATCTGAATAATGAAAGAAACATTAATTCTAGTAAATGTGATGTTATTGACAAAGCAGATAAAATGAGTTCTAGGTATTGCAACAATAAGCAATGAGCCAATACTCAGGTGACAGGGAAATGAATATAATTTACAAAATTAAACAGCATAAATATGCAGAAGACATTTACTATTTTGCCTATTAAGAAAGGTCAAACTTAATGACATTTGCATACTAATCTTCTCATTTTCAATTAAACACATTTAAAATATATTAAACCAATATCCTACTCCCCATGTCTTGATGTCAGAGAGAAAAATAAGTTCTCTGTTTGCTTCTAGAAAAATGAGTTTAACTTGACCAGGAAAAGCATTCTAGTGTCTGGGAAGTCTGTAAGAGTAAAAAAAAATAATAAAAAATAAAATAAAAAAAAATCATCTGCAGGCTGCAGTTAGAATATAATCAAACATATCCAAACATCTAGGTATATGTTTGACAAAATATTCTCTTCCCCTTCACCTCTCTATTAACAAGATGGGGATGCCCAATTGATCATTTAGTGTGGGACACCAGTGGAAGACACACACAGCTAGGAACTCTTCCATTTCCTAAGAACTTCAGAATTTTACCCAAGTGAACAGTACAACATTCTTCTAGAGAAGAACTGAGTGCCGTCCAACATAAACTTGAACAAACTGCAGTAATTTCTCTAACCGTCAAAAGGCACTTGACAGCATTAGCCAGAATTAGAGCACACATTTCTGTTTCTGAATAAATGTTGATTTAGTTCTCATTTTTCTTCCATAATTGGATCAAGACGTGGAATTGCCTGGACGCCTCCGTGATAAAAGCAAATTAGTTCCCCTTCATAGTTTCTTAAGAAGGGGGCCTTACCCAGGCTCCCTGCCATTCCCCAGTTCATTCTATTTATTTACTGAGATTCTGCAATTATAACAAGGAAAACACAACTTGCTGAATAGCACAAGTGGTGAATGAAAAGTATGAAAAGCAGCACTAGGCACGTACAATAACTCCACTGGATAAGCCTATTTATATTTCATCAGGTTAAGGCATCAGAGCTCTACCAGGATATAAGCAAGTGTGTTTCAGATTGAAACTAACACTCTTGTCATGAGGAGACAGTACCAGAGATTCATCTATTAGAGAGCAGTGGAGCTCAGTAGAGATAATCTAAATCTGATTGGAGCCATTCTCGGGAGACCACAAGTAACATATAGGGAGAAGTGCCCAGGAATTCTTTGCCTAACAGGACTGGAAGTGGTGTTGGACTTGATGAAGATTGATTCATACCAAGGAAATGATCAAAGCATGGATTAGATGTTGTAATAAGTAGTTTAACTTTCCAGAGTTGTCTCAAATACTGATGCAGAAGACTGACTGCCAGCTCTTCAGGAGCATACATAGGATCAAGGACTTTTAACCAAATCTCCCACAACAAATGTATTTCTATCTTCTACCCAAATTTGTCATATCAGTCTTTATGGAGAAAACCTTCCTTCAACAGATGTATCTTTCCTTACTCAGGTTTTAAAACCTTTTGCTAAGGATTTTTTTTTTCTATTCCATATTTATATCTTCATTTCCATGACTTCAAGATCTCAAGGATAGTATATTCTCTTAATATATTCTATTAGTATAGTAGTATATATAAGCATATTCTCTTCTAGTAGCTCCATAATTTTTCCTTCCTTTTTCCCTTTTTAAAAATTGGGTTGTATTTCTCCTCTTCCAGTCATCAGGAACTACACCTGTCTGCCACGACTTCTCAGATATGATGGGCAGTGTCTTAGTAACTTCATCTACCAGTTCCCTCAGTGTCTGTGGATGCATCTCACCAGGTCCTGTGAACTTATGAAATAAGTCCATGAAATAACATTGTTGTTCAGTATTTTTTAAGTAGAAACTCCTTGTACTCACCTTATTTTCCTGAAGTGCATTTCAACTTATGACCAGAAGGTTTCCCATCCATGATGATAAAGAAGTACCATACAGCAAGATTTCCTTATGACTTCTCATACACTTCATTATTAATATTCTAAAAGAGCCAAGTTTTGATTGTTTGTTTGATTTGCTCATTTCAGAAGAGGAACAAGTAATATTCAATGCACTGGGTACTATCTGTTCCTGTACATCCTCTTGAGTATTTGTATTTCTCAGATATGAAAACTAGTTTTCATACAGTTAATGAAAAAAAAAAAAAAAAAAAAAAAATTAGAGGTCAAGAGGCAATAATTCACTGATGTCTTAATATTCTGCTTCTTTGTTGCCTATGTTTGCAGAGAGAGGACAAAATTACAACTGTTTTTTTAATACTATGTGATTATAATCTTGGCAGATCAATGACTCTTGACTCTCAAAGTCCTTGAACAAACCCTCAAAAAAAAAAAAATGCTGAGAGGAGACCCTCTTATATTATAGTCAAACAAAATTTTACTGATGACTTCCCAAGCCCAGAATTTCTCCCTCTATAAGTGCTCTTCAAACAAACTTGAGCATGCACTTCAAACCTTGATCTCTACAGAAAGAAAGAAGAGCCTGTCTCTTGTCCCTTTTTCATCCAGGACTCCAGATTTTCTTATGGCAGTATGTTTGCCTTGCCACTTGTCTTCCCCCTAGTTCTGCAAAGTCCAGTCCTTTATCCCAGTGACTCCAGCAAAGTTTCTCTTTTTCTTTCTCACTTTTTTATTTTTTTATTTTTTATTTTTTTTTTCACCATCTCTTTCAATTCACTCTTTTAAGACACTCATTCCTTCAGTGATGCGGACATTGTGAGTGAGAGTCTCATCCAGTAATCACCTGGAAGAATGTGGTTTTAGCTCCCTTGTTCACTGACAAACTTACTGTAGTTGTTATTGAAGGACTTGCTATAGCCTTTGTGCTTGGAATTCTGACTTATGAGGCTGGTTTTCAGCTGTCTGAAAATATCTGGACACACTTGTATTGGGGTTTTCACTGTAAATACAAGGGAGATAGTAGCTTAGGCCATACAAG
The DNA here is from genome assembly GCF_011077185.1 of Oxyura jamaicensis. Lineage (NCBI taxonomy): Eukaryota > Metazoa > Chordata > Aves > Anseriformes > Anatidae > Oxyura > Oxyura jamaicensis. Next base: position 3,619,109 of record NC_048894.1, read on the forward strand.
TCTTAATTCCATAACATCTCCTGTGGGAGAGACAAAAATATATATTAGCTACACCTTAATGGGGTAAAATTAATATGGATTAATGTATATTGTACGTCTTTCCCCAGTGTGTCATTGAATAGGTGCCACTGACCTCGTCAGTTCTTTTCACAGAAGTCACCAAACCAAGCCTTGGCTACAGAGATACATTATTCACAACTTTAAGTCAGGTTTGAACTCTTTCCTAGAAGTTAATTCATTACCAGTTCCTAAGGAAGGTCAGACAGTCAGAACATTTCTTGTCTGCTCAACATTAGCTAGGATTTCCTTTCAAAAATCTGGCATCTCTAGTTCAGCAGTAAAGGCATTTCCAGAGACGGTTCAGTGGTCTGAATATCCAGGGAAGTCGATAAACAAGAAAGTTGTATATAAGTTGGTAATAAATCTTGAGTTCTGCACTTCTCTGCCTTCTAAATAAAACAAAGGAGAAATAAAGATCCTCTTGTCATGACTTAATATAGAGCTCTGTCACATTGCAGTAAATTATTTATATGGGTAGTGATTAGAACTGTGATTTAGAATCAGTTCAGACATCTACAGTAAATAATAAGGCTTTTCGGTGGTTATTACAACTGCATACATCCTGTTTTCCTCCCCATTCAATTTCCCTTTCAGGATTATTTCCAGTGGACCTCCATGATTATGTTGGCTGGTTGACACTCCCCTTTTGCTTCAATTCCTTGTGGGTCTGAGTCACAGACTCACCTTCACAATTCACGTGTTCCTGGGCTCAATGCCTGAACGAGTTCCCTTCAGGAAAAAATCCAGAAGCTATTGGCAAGATAAACCTGACTCCCGACAATTGGCTCCAAATAATTATGGATGTGAACCATGTGTAATTTTGCTCCACCTCATTGGAAGCAGTCCTCTAACACTATCCCAGCAAGATCTGTGCATTCAAACACTTGTTACACCACACACAAACCTGCCTGCCATGAAGCAGGGAATAAAATATGCCCTTAGTTCTCTGCTGTAAAAACTTATCTCTTGCGAGTCACAATGCTGCACTCTGACATGAAGGAAACACCTAAATAAACAAACAAACAAAAAACAGTAGTTCCATCTCAGCACTTCTTCAAGATATCTTCATCCCTGCCTCTCCCCACTGTTGTTCCCTGCTTAAATATTTGATAATGTCTTATACTTTCCCAAGATGCTCATCGCCTGCATCCCAGAATGATCCCTGGTAGATCCCCTCAGCCTGGGGAGTGGTCTGGGGAGCCTCTCCTTGATTCATGGTGATGGGAACCACTCTGGACCACATGGTCCTGCAACACTCCTGGGAGCAGCCAGGCAGGGGCTGCCCTGGCATTATTTGGCTGGTTGACTGAGGTTCTTCCACTTGCCTTTGTACCCCTTGGCTCCTCCATGGTCATGGGGCTGAGCCTTTAATCACACAACAAAACACTATGAGATAAGGTAGGAATATCAGGCTGAAAGGGACCATATCAACAACTTGTCAAGTCACAAAAAAGCAAGTAAAGACGTTTAACCTAAGGATGCCATTTCTTCTGAACATATACACTTCAGGAGTTGACAAACTCCTCACTCTTCTACCACAACTTCAAAACATAGTCATAGAAAACTAAAAGTGACATGGAAAATTAATTTGAGAATGAGTAACTACTTTGCTGCAGATATACTACTAATGCATATTTGATCTGTTTACTCTCAATAATTTTATAATGAAAATAAGAAACCTATGTCTGCCTAAATGCAACCAGTGTGCTTAGAAATATTTTATCTTCAACTGTTGAAAAAATGAAGATTAATATATATATATATATATATATATTTTTTTTCTATTGATGCATTCTGGAATGAGAATTACTGGAAAACTTATATTAAATAAGCAAGAATTTGAACTTCCAAAATGGTAGGTGTTGGGAAGGGAAAAGTGGAAAAGGGAAGGTAGATGTTGAAATAATAACAAAAGAAACATTTCAGATATATGTGTATATATTTAAATAAAGCCATTTAAATTCATAAAATGAATAAAAATGTTTCTTTGGGAGTTAAATAAGCATACATCTCTTTAGTTATAATGTTATACTCTATGAGTGCATATACCTTCAACCAATATTGCATGACTCTCCCTTGTTATCTGTGACATCCTGAGTCCATGCACTGTCACTGGCTGTGGGATGGTTTGACACAGAAAGTCAGCTTGTCGCTCAGGGCCATCACTAACTACCTGATGCTCTTTTTGCCAAAACTGAAGGGAGACAGACTTTCTACCCTAAATGAGGAAAGCAAAATAGGCAATTGAACAAGAACAGATAAAAACAGGATTCAATAATAGGCACTTTTTTTTTTTTTTTTTTTTTTAAAAAAAAAAAAAAGGACTATCGTTTGTTCAACTCTGCAAAAATCCTTTTTTTATTTTTTATTTTTTAAGTGGAAAAAAGCAAGTAACTTAGAGAAATAAAGATAAGACTCTTATTTTCAGGTTAAAATGCCTTCAGCCTGTCTTCTATCACAGCTGCTTTTAGTGCTTGTTAGGGATGTGGGAATGTCTCCGTGGCTGCTAAAAATAAAGATTTTACTCTAGCAGTAATGGAATGAAATGCCATGTAATCCATTTTGTCTGTGTTTTCAAGTACTTGGCACTCTTGAGTCATAGTTGAGATTTTACATAAGGACTGGGTGGAAACAAATGTCTTTTCTTTGTAATTTCTATGAAAAAAATATATATGTATTAGAGTAAGAAAAAAGAAACTATATAAGATTTTAAACTGAGCAAAATTCTATAATATTTTGATCCAGAACTATTAAAATGTTTTTAAAAAATTGTATATAATATAATACATGAAATAATATGTATATAAAATGTATACAGTATATAAGTTTATATATAAAAGAAGAACCAAAAGTAACTGTTAAAATGAAGCATAAATGTTTTGACATTACAGAAACAGTTTATTCAAAATGATTGCTTTTGCCATTTTCTCTTTGCTTTTCATTTTTTTTTTTTCCAAGTCTGTGTGGTTTCATGAAATGTTTATATTTGATTCAACTTTTATCTTTTGATGAAATACTGTTTTACAAGGTATTTTCCAGGGATGTTGCTATCCCCTTTAAATGGAAAGAGAAGGATTTTCTAATAGGTGAGTATTTATTCAAGTCTGTGTCTGCAGAAAGTTCCACCTGGTCCCCCTATCAGGGGTCACAATGTCCTTTATGGCCCCCTCCATGGTCATTTCCTCTCTTTTCTCTCCCATAACATATGTGGAAGGTCTGTACAGCAGATAACTCTTTTTTGAGTCAAGTTGGAAAATCATAGATTCGGAACTTTTGTTATATCCATCCATATACCCATGCCCAGTTTTCAGAGACACTCATTAGCAATTTTTATTAATGGCTAAAATGGCTAAAAAAGTATGATAAATATCTCCTGAGAGTGTTTCATCCCTGAAAATGGATGACTGTAGCACTGCAAGAAGTATCTATTTCTTTTCTGTGAGTATACAGGAAGAGTAGGTGATTTAAAATGGTCAACGCATGTAATTTTCAGATGAATGAAGTAAGGTGAAATCAATTTCAGTCTTAGAGTTCAGTTTCTAAGTATTGCCTCTGCTGCTGGGTAATTTCAATGCTTGTTTAGTAGCTTTTCTTAGGGGAAAAAAAATACAGAAATATCTTAATGGAAAAATGATTTTAATTTTTTTTTTTTTTTACAAGGTGAGATACAATTTTTCGTCACTTACAAAGATTCATCTTTTTCTGGAATGTAAAGCTTCACACATCAATGCATTGCATGAAAAATAGTGTTGTTGGACAGCCAAGAGAAATGCAGAGAAGAGTGCTTGTATTTCTCAACTTTTCAGTTTTATCATTGGAGTTATCAATGTGATTTATTTTAGTATTTTCTATGTGTTTCTTGTGCTGAAAAAGTATATGGTAAGCTGTTGAGCGCAAAGGGAAGAAGGTGAATGGGCTTTCATCCTATACCAAACGGTGTAGTCCAATTTCAGTGGATGGCAAACAATACCTTGATTCAGTCTGAAGAAAATAAATGACTAAGAAGACTTTTCCTGCTGACCTTTCTAGAGTTCTTTTAATAAATAAATAAATAAATAAATTCTCTTCTTAATAACTTTCTCCCTAGAATCTCTCTTTCTGGCATTTTGACTCACCAGTGCATTCTTTTACTGATGGCCTGAGAAATGTCAGTGGTTACAGCAGCAGCCATGGTTCTGCCCCTGAAGAATGACATAAGGTGGCATTTACCTACCCCTACTTGAGGTGTCTGTAGGTGTAATAATGAGGACTGGAGAATCTGACCTCATTGGATTTATGTATCTACAGCAACTCCAGTTTGATCAATTTGTAGGATCTTAAAAAGAATTTATACTGATGGAAATTCTTTTCCTGTTGACTTGAGTGGAAAGGGTTCAAAAATATGAAAAAAAAAAGTTTGAAACTTTTAATAAGCACATACAGTTCTGCAAAATTAGAATGGCAATCTAATGAAGTCAATTTTATCAACAAGAATTTGTCCTCATTGGATGTTCAATAGTATTGCAAGATACTTTGCATCATTTAAAAATCTTCTCAGTCCTTTCATATTACTTTTGGTTGCTTTATTGGCTGAAAATGTTCAAGCACATAGCCAAACTTTTTTGTCAGGGAGATGGTATTACCATTTGCTGTAATACAATGAAAAGTATGTGCATACGCGTCTGTGATGTTAAAGAAAGAACAGGACTGAAAAAATTCTTAATGATTCTTGAAAAATTGCTATGTGATAACCACTGCTTTCCAAGATAGACCAGTCCTGCTTACTGTAATTTTGTTTGTTAGTGGTCCCCTACTGTATCTTCTTTGTCTAGAAAACAGATCCTATGGAAGAGGATTTTTTTCATTGGCATTGAGTGGGATTCATCTCACTCAGCTATAGCCACCTGAAATTCTATATGTAGTAGAGAGTTGGGCTTTTCCAGAGTGATAATTCGTGTGTAATTTCAATCAGAATCACACAGAGTTTCTGAGTTTGACAGGGACATCTAGTCCAAGATCCCTGGTCTGTTTTGAACAGGAATCAACCAGAACAGAACTACATCCAATTGGCTTTTGAATGCTCCCAAGGACAGAGATTCCACAATATCCCTGAGCAACCTGCACAAGCATTCAATTATGCTCACACTAAAGATGATTTTTCTTATTAAACTCAGTTTCCTGTGTTTTGTGCCCATTAGCTTTTCTCCTGTCACTAGACAAAACTGACAAGATGTTGGCTCTGTCTTCTTTACTCCCCCTATTTATACATATTGATAGGTCCCCCTCCAGGCTGAACAGTCCAGGCTGTAGTCTCAGCTGAACTAGCCTGTCCCTGTAGAAGACATGTTCCTTTGTCATCTTATGGTCCTTCATTGGACCCTCTCCAGGATGTCCATGTCTGTCTTGTACTGGGAGCCCAGAACTGGATATGGCATGCCAGATATCTCTTACCAGAGCACAGCTGAGGATAAGGATCACCTCTTCCTAGTGTAGCTCAGGAGGTGTTGTCTTCTTTTTTTTTTTTTTTTTCTTTCTTTCTTTCTTATGAGTGCACATTGCTTCCTCATGGTCAACTCATTCTTCACCAGAACCCCCCAGGACTTTTCTGCTAACCTGCTTTCCAACCTATTGGCCCCTGGCCTGTCCTTCTCTGCGGAGATATTTCTTTCCAAGGACTGAAAGGAAATATATATAAAAAAATCTCTCTTAGACTTAACACTGAAATTTTATGACATTGTTAGACGAGTTAGTAGAGTTACTCTCATTGCAATGTACCTGCATAGCACCTAAATATGATGCCTCATTGACTCAGCTAAAGATTCAAGGTGTTGACAGAGGCTGAAGTGCCTCCAAAAAGTGCCTCCTTATTCTTTCTTCTTCTTTTATGTATTTTTTATTTATTTTTCCCCCCAAAGATGGCATGTTTCAATTTGTACATGAAATTAGGTCAGAGAGAAGTGTTGTCAGTTATTTTGTATTCTCTACAACTCAGTTTGGCTCTGGGCCATATAGAGTGTCCCTGTAGCACCTATCATCCTTAAATATGGCTCTTCCTTACCCAGACAAATGGCATCAAATAGTGATGAAATTTTCTCTCCATTCTCTCATGAGCATATTAACGATTTAATTTATCAATAATTTTGTTGAAGTTAGGCACTTTCCCGTTTCTCTCCCCCATCCCAGAGAGGGAGGGGGGAGGGTGAGCGAACGGCTTTATGGTGTTTAGCTGCCAGCCGGGTTAAACCACAACAGCTCTTTTGGCGCCCAACATGGGGCACGAAGGGTTGAGATAACGACAGATCTAATCAGAATGTTGATTGCTTTAATATCAAGTCTGCTGTGCCTGTATTCTAAACTGAGTTTTATAGCACATTACTTGCTGTATGTGATCCCTGTCGTGCTGTTTATCCTTTCCGGGCCCTGGTTTAAGATCGTTATGGTACTGTGCTGTGTAACAATAGCTTATGATATGATGAAATATCTGGCCAAGACTCTAACTTGGTATTTGTACTCAGCACTGTCGTCGACTCTGTACTTTGGAAACTATATCTCGGAAACTATTAACAATTACACCTACTGCCTTTTTTCATCAGGGAGCCAGTCTGTGAAGGGGACAGGGAAAGATATTTTTCCTTACTTGTTCACTCTCCCTTTCTCCTTCAGCACCCTCTTATCCCCCGAGCTAGTTACGATAGCTCTCCAAGATGTTGACTATCCTTGGGATACTCAGACCAGCATGTTCTTGTTGTTATGTCTCTTGAATGCGCTTCAGGTTTTGTTCAAGGTTAAACAACTACTTAGGAATCCCATGCAGAGATCTGTCCTGAGGCGGGATAATTGTGAGTGGCAGGGAGTGTGGGAGGATATGGGCAGGTGGCTAGGGCAGTGGGCACCTCCGATGTTTTGTAGATTCACCCCTGAACAACTGCAAAATCCTAAAAAACTGGTAGAATGCTTGCAAAAAGAGTGTCATGACTCTGGCAGTTCCAAAGTGACACAACTCACTGTAGTATGTTGGGGCCTGGCCTATACCTATCGAGCTGCAATTGATGCTACTATGAACCGAGTGACAGACCCTGCAGCCGCCACAGCTCCTGCTCCTGCAGCCGCCCCAGCTCCTGCTCCTGCATATGCTGACTTATTGGTGTGTTTTGTTGTTTTGTTTTGTTTTGTCTTGTTCATTTGTTTGTTTGGAAAATGTGTGTGTGAGGGGGTGGATTCATCTCAAAAATACCACAAAAGGAAAAAAAAAGTAACCAAAAATACCCAAGGTCCTCTAAACTTCAGAGGAATAGGTTGTTGCAGGTAGAGGCTTTCTTGAGGCAAAAACATGAACATATTGCACTATTCTAGACTTTGACCCATTCCTCTGAAGAAAATCTGCAAAATAAAAGGATTATGCAAGGCTATGTTTATTCAGGTTACATGACCCAAACCTGCTATAGACATGGCTTATTTTTAACACTGAATTTCTGAAATCAAATTTGTAGATGACAACAAATCGAGGGGTGCAGTTGATATGCTGAAGGGCAGAGCTCTCCTTCAAAGATATGGGCATGGTAGAGGAATTGATTGACAGAAGCCTTCTGTAACTCCAGAGGACAAAAAGCACAAAAAATGCTTAAATTGAGACAAGAGAGATTCCAACTGGGTATAAGAAGAATTTATTTATTTATTTATTTTCTCCCATGAGGATAGTCAAGCCGGGAACAGGCTGGCCAGAGAGGCTGTACAGTCTCCATTTTTTTAGGCTGAACTGGACAAAAGCTTGATCAGCCTGATCTGTCCCTGTGGTTGATATTACCTAGAGCAGGAGGTTTGACCACATAGTTACCTAATTGTAAATACTAAAATTCATACACGTGAAATTATGATATTAAAGTGTCTGTTTTCTTGCAGAACTCATTTGCAAGTAAAGCTATGATTTAGCAGCATTGTGGCTTATACATCTATAACTACATTAATATATATAAACATAAATATGCATTTAATATATATAAAATCTATGCACAAGCATATAATTATACACACAAACATACTCGGGCACATATAAATATACATATACATACAGTGAACTTTTATCTCTCAGCAACATACATCTGTTTCCTCAGTCTGCTCTCTCACTTTCAACATCTCTCTGTTTCTGATTTTACCCATCTGTATGTTAGCTTCATAGATAATCAGATGAGGGTGTTGTTTTTATGAAGGTAAGTGCTATTTAAGGACTTTTATTCAAATAACGGTGCTTTTATACAAGTGTAACCTACCTGAAAAGGAAAGCAACTCCAGTGGAAAAGGAAAACCCCTCACTTTCTACTATTATCTCCAGTCAAAATGTTGGAGTAGAAAATACTGTTCACACATGCAGTGATGGGCACCCTTTTCTCTCTAAAACTCTGTTTCATGCAATCCACACATCTGTCTGTATGTTGTCCATCTATCAGCCGAATCCACACATCTCCATTCTGTATGAGAATGTTGTCCATCCATTCTGCAAAACCTCTGTCCCCATGACACCTCAGAGCATTGCAAGCTCTGGCATGTTTCAGTGAAGCTGAGAGTTACCATCCTTCAATTCAGGTGGAGGAAAGTCCTAGATCTTCAAGACAGATATGGTGTATTCCAGCAAGAAGCAAGTGCTTACACACCTTTCAGGGACTGGAACTAAATGGCCTGCTAGAAATACAGCAAATATGCATGAAGGTAAAGAAGGTAATTGATCATACAGTTAGATTATCCCTCTTCTATTTCTCAGAATTACCTAAGTCTCAAGAGCATCCTGATCCTGTCCACTTTACATAACATCAGACTCACTTTTAATGCTACCATTTGCTTCAAGCTCTTTTAATCTTTGAAGAAAATTATTCCAGTCTGTAAATTGAATGAATCATCACTGAATTCAAATCTAAGGAGGAACACGAAGAGCTGGTACACTGCCTCCCCTCCCATTGCCTTTGTTGTTTGATACAAAATTTAAAGCTGACTTAAGCTTCTAAGAAGTTAAAACCCACCTCAGTGCATTGATCAGAAGGAGCTAGTCTCTTTTGAGGCCACTTTGTTTGTCAGAACTTTTCATTCTATATCTGTGTGTGTGTTTAAGCCATTTTACTTTTCAAAGTGCAGAGACACACCTCTTTATTTTATTCTTCATGCTTAAATGAGTTTCACCTTCAGCTTGAACTTTCATGTCATCTCTCACTCGAGTCAAAGAAAAGCAGGGTACTGTTCCTAGCTGCACACAATGCACCAGTGTTGCATAAAGGCAGAAGGTATTGCACAAGGCTTGGATGGCGACTCTCCGATAATGGATCTCCTTGTCTTCAGATGTTTTCTTTGCAGAGCCTGAGCCAGAATTTGACACCCTTTGCAAACTGAGTGACAACTTACTCCTTGAGTAACCCCACTGAAACCAAAGGAGCTATTTGTGGAATAGGTTCTGCTCCAAGCGAGCAAATGCAAAGCTGTCTCGACCTGTGAAACTGTGCAAGAGCAAATCCTGCTGGACAGGATTTGGGCAGACAGGTGGTTTAAGAAGCTCATGCTAGATTGAGGGACAGATTCTTTTTCTGCTGCTGTCTGGGACTAGTTCTCTTCTTTGATAGATCCATTCAGTGGCCTTGAGCTGTGGCCATGAAATTCTGTATATTATGGCATTCACAAGAGAATATGTGTGGAGGTGATATAATTCCTCTTGTTCTTGGATGTGTGCCCTTTTCTGTATTGCAGACAGGGAAAGCAACCGTTCCTCATTCTTATATTGGTGTTGTGCTGGTGATAAAGAGCTAATATTTAGATCAAAGTGAGCAATTTGTCTATCCTCCACCATGCAGGACAGCATTGTACCTAACTGAGCAGAAATAAAAGGAAAAGAGGAGAATGATGTGGCCTCTGGGTGTAAGTTTTCTTGCCTTCCCCAGTACAGCACTCGTCAGATAAATTCTCACTCTGGTGAGCTTTTTGGTATTAACACCAGCCTGATTTCTTCTCATGGAGGATCCTATCTAGGACAGATTTACATGACTATATAAGGCCTATCTGGTACTGCTGAAGTCAAAGTAGCAGTCAATGTCAAAACAGACACACTTTTTAAGGTCTTATTAACAACCATCAACAAAATACTGCCCTCAATATATTCTTGAAAATACCAGAATATGTTCTGCATTCATATCTCTTATTCTCAGTAATTTGACATGCATCTCCTGGCACCAACATCTGTGTGTCAGCATCTGTGCATGTACAGACAAAGGTGCATGGGAAAAAAAAAAAAAAAAAAAAAAAAAAAAAGAGAAAAGTTTTCTTTCCACAAGAGATGAAGCAAACAAATGTAGGAGAAAACACCTTGTCATTTCTCCTCTCTTTTGATCCAAATAGCTCTGGTTCATATATTAAGCATCTTTTCCTGATCCCTGTAAGAACAGAATATTGCTTTAGGCAGACTCTCAGTTCTTATGCACAGGAGAGAATAACTTGACTTATTTTGCCAGATTCCTTGTCAGTTTCTGACCCCCCTTAAACTCTGCAAACCTAGAGTAACTTCAACTTCTGGGCAGCTAGGCAGCTCTTAAGCTGGCAAACTGTCCACAGACATTTGGTCTCAGATAGGGATGAAAACTGTGCTACCACAAGCTCAATTTTCTCTGTGCTTCAGTTTCTAAATGCCTGTTATGAAAAAACAAAGTATATGGTGATAAAAGTGAGAAATAAAAAATGAAAAATGGAAGGAGCTGTATTTGCTGTTCTATGATTGTGGTTCTGGCATCGCCGGATTTCCTTCTGGTATTTTTATCTATTTTGCTTTCTTCTGAGAAGGGAGTGAGACTGGAGCAGGGATGGTGAGCACCAGGACCTTCCCACAAAAGGAAGGATGCAGCCGTGGAATGCACCTAAGTCCAAGAGATCAGAATCATTTTTTGAGTTTCTCAACTTTAGAGACAACTTCTGCAAAGAAAGATAAATTATTTAACTGGGCTTGCCTCGTTTTACCCACAAGCAAAATGGGGAGAGGAATATTAATATGTTGACAATGGGTGAGGCCCTGAATCAGACTGAAAAAATCCATGGTAGTTATAATGTGTGCTGAGCACCAAGATGTTATTTATGATGATAAAAGGAAAACTTTCTGTGTCTTCTTTTGTACCCCCTTGTACATTATATGCCAAACTCACCTGAATCATGGCCTTTATTTATAGTATATCCATATAAAGGTGTGAGCACGAGTTGTGTGTGATGATCCTCTGAATAAAACTAAGTCCAATAGAGAATGATGCAATTTAAGTATTAAGTGAGGTTAAAAAAAAAAAAAAAAAGGAAAAAAAAAGGAAAAAGAAAAGAAGCATGCACATGTACATGTGTATCTACTCTTATGACAGGCTGCAGCAGCCTCAAAGCAAAACAGCACCTTTCTGTGCAGAGTTCATAGCAACTTCAGATGTTTAATATACATAAACGTCTGACAACTTCAAACCACATACATCAGAGCAATAACGAATATTGTTTCACAGGGATATTTTTAGTCTAAACTAAAATAGCTAAAAGTCAGTGCTGGCAGCAAACAGTTTTGTTGCAAAAGTGATTGATATAGTAGGGATTCTTACAGTCTTTAATTAAATAATACACTCCCACACAACTCCCTCATCTCTCATCAAAACTCCTCTTGAAATTACTCTATATTTATTAAGCATATAGATTCTTTATAAATAGCCAGAGATTTTTATAGTTTGTACTTGGCCTTATCAATGGTAGTTTTGACTTTGACTTTGAAGGAAGTGGATTTAGTGCTATCAAATTTTATAATTTTCCATTTAAGTTCTTTTCATACAGAAGTTTATTTACTTTCTCCTTTCTTTTTTCTTTTTTTTTCTTCAGTCATCCATGCAGTGTCTTGTTTTAGTTTGTTCTATTTTCTTTTATGTCTGCAGTGCTCTCTTTTTTTTTTTTTTTTTTTTTTTTCCAGTATCTTCTTTGATTTAATCTATGCTCTTTACCAGTTTGCTCCACAGCTGAATATTTTATATTTATCTGAATTAGATTCCAATTCTACCTATAGCATTGATCTTGTATTTAAATTGTCCTTGTTTTTCTATATCTGGCTACTCCTGATCTTTACTCCTGAACTTTCATCTATTAGCTTGAAATATACAATTTTCAATATTATAGTCATAGTTATTTATAAAAATATCAAAACCCCAAAGAGACAGAACAGATCTTTCCACAAATCAGTGACCCAAATTTGCACTGAGCTGTTTTCAGATGAAGTACATTTACTGTGACAACCCTTATTTCATACTGGAAAAGATGAATATGCAACAAGAACTGTTAGGGGACAATTTATAATATTTAAGTCTCTTTTCCTTTGTTCTTAGAAGAACATTCCACCCAGAAACAAAAAGAAAACTCATTTGTAGGACCATAAATCTATCTATCTATAGAAATTTTATATCTGTATCTATCTTCTTTTGAAATTGTGTTCTAGAAACAAAATAACGACTTCTAGTTAAAAAATCATTATTTTTTAAATTATTATTTTAAATATTTATTTCACACCCAACAGATTTGGAATGTCTAGATCCAACAAACACCTTAACATATTATTATCCACTAAAGATTATATTCTTCCTCATTTTCTTCCTACAGTATATCTTGACTTCCAAGGTTTTCTCAGGAATATAACCTCTCTGTGATAAAAGATTATGGGTCAGGGAGGGTGTGTTTTGATCTGTCAAGAAGAACAGGGACATGATAATCCCTATCAGACACTCTTCTAAACTGAAGTTTAGAAGTTTCAATTTCCTGTAAACAGCAGGACTTTATGATAATTACATTTGTATTGCAATTTGTATACGGGAAGCTACGGGAAGCCAACTCTCCCCATCTTACCTGCTGCTTGTTTGTGATTTATGAATCGGGAAACTTGTGCCATATTCTGCTGGGCACATATTCATGCTGGGTGTTGATTCAGTGAGATTTTACTTGCTTAGATTAAAGCTAGACTCAGTGACAATGCTGTGGCTGAACCTGTCCCATCACTTTTGTGACTCAGCTTGTACTTAAATACAAAGGACATACACATGAAATCCCACATTTTAAAAACAAGATGGGAATATTTTCCCACTTCTAAGACATATGGTGAGTACCAATTAACTGCCTATAAAATGTTCTCCTGTTGTTAGACGAGAGCTGTTACATCAAAATACAGTATCGTTGTCAAATATTATTATGCAGTAGACAACTTGCTCTTCACTAAAAAAATCAGGATAAAATGTGCCAAAGGATTGTTAAAACACATCTGTTCAAAGGTTTCTTGAGTGCTGAAAATAAGACCCTTCTTACCTTGACATCATTTTTTTTTTTCTTTAATTCTTCTCTGCTTGTATATATTCACAGTTCAATACATATTATAGGTTCCATTGTTTTGCTTTAAAACCTAATAACACGTCCTTAAGAACCCTCATAACAAAAATTACATAGAAATGTGGCCATTATCAGTCCTCTTCTTCAGAGACAGTTTTGAAGAAATTGCGTAGAGGATTTGAGCTCCTCTACTCTATGTCATTAGAAGTTTTAACTTTCCACTTTTTATATTGTGAATACGAACTATATGCTCACATTCACTAGGGAGTACATATAATCATCTGATATATGCCATGTTTGGATAGCAGCTTACATTTCCATAACAGTTAAGACATTTTCTATTACTTTTTGTTTTTTTTTTTTTTTTTTTGTTTTGACAAGACATAAGGTTGTCATACTCCATAAGTTCATGTTTATCCCCAAAGTCCAATGTCTTAGTCACAGATAAATGATTCTGGAATGCTCCGATTGGAAGGCATGGAAAGATAAGAATAGAAGACTTCCATATAATCCAGTTCTATTTCTGTTTGTCAGAGCCTTGATACTATATAATTACCTTCAAAAATGTATTATGCTCTATTTTGAACATAGTTGTCCTTTGTTCCTCCCCCTCTTTTTTTTTTTTTTTTTTTTTTTTTTTTTTTTTTTTGATAAGCTGTTACAAAATGGATTACAGATTCCCCTGAAAACTGAAAACCTTGTAATTTCTATCAGGCATGAACTCATATTTTGTTTCTTCTTGTTTTATCCTGAACCTCACTGGCTTTTAAGATAAATCACACTCCTCTGCTTTCACCCAACCCATTCCTGCTCAACTTTAATTTTTGAAGGCTGAACACACTGTGCTGTTACGTGCTGTCTCACTCATGAAGAGCTGCCCATTCTCCTGACCAACCTAGACATCTCTGCTATCAGATGTTCTAGCTTGGTCTGCAACTTCAGACACAGCAGAAAAGTCCAGAGGAGCAAGTAAATATCCCTTGATTACTGGAATTTCATTGCAATACTTATATTTTATTATGCTTTTAACTCCAAAAGTGAGTTTATGTTTCACATAATTGAGGAAATACTAGGTTAAGAATGCTGATTTAGCCTTTGGGATTGGGTTTGGATTGCCCGAATGTGTGACTGATGTGTGACTACAATGAATGATTGCTAAAAAGGACATTGAAAATTGCTGTTGTTATTGAAATTATCATGAAATTATTTAGTGAAGTTATTCCATTCCCATTCTCAATATGAAAAGGTTTTAAGTAGAGATAAGACAGAAAAAGCAGACAGAACAAAAACTCCCTGTTCTTTTCTCTATTTCAAATGGCAGAATCATCACCTCAGTTTTTCCTGACTTGCCAGTGAACATTTGCACAGACATCACTGATATCCAGAAGTAGATGAAAAGGCAATGATTGGTTAAAAGTAACTGTTAAGATGTTTATTTTTATATATGACAATTTTGGCCGCAGAGCTTGATATTTAGCAAACCCTTCTGGAAAAAGTTAGAATGTAGGTGGGGGCTCTATATTGAATTGAACATCAACATCATTGAATTGTATGTGGCATTTTCTCATCCAGAGATAAGCCATACCAGTTTTGCCCAGTTCAACTACTTGTTCAGGTTTCCCTTTGTAATTAAAGGAGAAAAAAAGTTTTTTTAAGGAGTGTTTCAGGACAGTTTTAGGCACTTTTTTAGGACAAGATTAATTGCTCCCTGTGCTTCACTACTGACTCAATCTCCACTGATAGTAATAGGAACCAGGGCTGACAAGTTTCGTTTACATAACACACAGATGGCTTTATTTATTTGTTTATTTATATTTTGCTCTTTCGAGTGAATTGAAATGATAATGCAAAAATATTTTTTTTTTACACTCGTTTAACTTCTGCAATTGATATTTGACAATTGCTTGACTGGGATTTCATGTTCTGTATCTGTAGCATTCAAAGTGCTGAGCCAGTCTCTGAGCTTATACTAGGTGGCTTTGGGGAGGAGAATGAAAAAATGTGTAATGTACAACACAGTACAAATGATATACTCATGTACATTTCTAAGGAATTTGTTTAAGGGGATTTCCCCATATTACAGAACACTGCATCCTGCTTGAATTTATGACACCACAAAATAGTAGGTATGAAGTCTAGCTTGGATTTTGGAGATCTGCAGGACAGAAATCATATTCATGTGGAGATTAAAAACAAAGTTGTCTTTTTCCCAGTATGACATACCTCGTGGACATTATTGATTTTTAAATAACACCCTTTATTTCTATTATTTATCTATTTATTTGGTCTTAACAAAGAATCTCAATAAATCCTGTCTGTGTAACATCAAGTAATAGCCTTCTTTAGCAGCTTTATGTTCCTTTTTTTGTTGTTTTGTTTTGGTTTTGCTAGCACATCATCCTTTTTCTAGTCAAATTACCAGTGAAAATATTAGCTGAATTACCACTATATTGGATGGCCCATCTCTAATGAAAGTGAGTAGAGATTTATTGATAGGAATGAAAAATGTATTAAAGAAAGAAAAATGAGAAACAGTCAACTGTAAGTAGCATTTTGCAAAGTGAAAACTAATCTGTCAAAACTAAGCTGTGAAATATCTGAAAAAAAAACACTTTTTTGAGACATGAACTTGAACAGTAATTACTCTTTTTAAAGTTTAAATGCATGCATACTTGAGTGTGATAAAAATAAACTAGCTTGAAATACAGTTCTGAATAAATAAAATGAATAATGAAGAATACGGGAAGATAAGTTTGTTCAGGTATAAAAAAATAGTAAAAACTTTTTGGTTTGCTGAAATATAGGGTACATAATTTAATGCTATAATAAGAGGAATGTGAGCAAGATGAGAGCAAACTTACATATCTGTTGAAAGGAAAAATATCTGCTGAAGGAATGCAGGATGACTGGAACATTTGATGACAGTCTGATAATGAAAAGAAAATTGGTGAGCAGAGGAAAAAGAAAATAATATGTATTATATATATATAAAATTAATTCTGTCATATTAGAATCAAAATATGAAAGGCTGGAAGAAACCCAGTTGAAAAGTCATAGTATAATTGTTCTGCAGACACCAGACATAAATTTCCTGGTTTAAAAATTAATCAAAAATGGTCAAAATTTCTTTTCTGCACAAAATCTAAGAACCACCTAAGATGAGAAAATGTCATGATCCGTATCTCATCCTTTCCTCTCTCTCTTTTTAAAATTTCCACATAGTGTGGATTTCCACATAGTGTGGATTCATTTGATCAATTTGTGACTGAGTCCACTCTCAAAAAGTTCTGACAGTTAATGAAATATAGGATCAGAGAATCTTAGAATAGGTTGGGTTGGAAGGAACCTTAAAGACCACCAAATTCCAACCCCTCTGCCACAGGCAGGGACACCTCCCACCAGATCAGGTTGCTCAAAGCCTCATCTAACCTGGCCTTAAACAATTCCAGGGATGTGACATCCACAGCTTTTCTGGGTAACCTCTTCTAGTGCCTCACCACCCTCTGAGTGAAGAATTTCTTCTTATGCCTAATCTAAACTTACCCTCTTTTAGTTTAAAGCCATTACTCCTTGTCCTATCCCTACACCCAGTTCCTCCCAGCTCTCCTATAGCCACCTTTAGGCCCTGGCAGGCTGCTGTAAAATCTCCCCAGAGCCTTCTCCTCTCCAGGCTGAATAACTCCAACTCCCTCAGCCTGGCTCCACAGCAGAGGTGCTCCAGCATCTGAGCATCCTTGTGGTCTCCTCTGGACTCACTCCAACAGGCCCGTGTCCTTCTGAGCTCAGGGCTCCAGGTGGGGTCTCACATGAGCAGAGCAGAGGGGCACAATCCCCTCCCTCACCCTGTTTCCCATGCTGTTGTTGGTGCAGCCCAGGACATGGTTGGCTTTCTGGGCTGTGGGCACACATTGCTGGCTCATGTTGAGCTTCTCATCCACCAGCACCCCCAGGTCCTTCTCCTCAGGGCTGCTCTTAATCCATTCTCTGCCCAGCCTGTATTTGTGCTTGGGATTGCCCTGGCCCAGATGTGCTTGTGCTTGGCCTTCTTGAACCTCGTGAGGTTTGCACAAGCCCACCCCTCAAGCCAGTCAAGGTCCCATCTTCCCAATATCTTCCAAAAGAGAACGTGCTCAAATGATGGTGTGTGCTGGCTAAATGTATCCCTCAGTCATCAGTGATTTTGATTGTGGATGTCTTTGTCATGGAAATAGCTGATAAGAAATTTCCTTAGGAGAGAAATCACAGACTTATTAAAAAAATACTTATTAAAAATTATAAAATTAAAATATTTCCTGAGAGCTAAACCAATATTCAATTAATACTTCTAGTGTGTTGCAAGAGAAAAAAAAAATAAAAATCTGCCAGTTGCATCTTCCACAAGTCTTCCTTCTTAAAAAGTGGGGATGCAGCAAAAGTCTCTGAAAAGTCTCTGATGATAATTCAAAGGTCTTGGAGTTTCACTATAACAATGTTATAAATGCTTCTGAGAGACAGCATGTATTAGCTCAGCCGAAGCCCAACAAACAAAGTTGCAAGGACCAGAGATGAATCAGGTCAGGCTCCCTCAGAGTAAAACTAATTTCTCCTCGCTGTTTCGCTTTACCCAATAACCACTGAAACTGGAACAGAAATTGCATAGTTTTCAGACTTTTTCTTCTCGGATAAAGAGCAAAGTTTTATTACTGAAGAAAGACAAGTATTCCTGTATTCCTCTCCTCCCTTACCCCCCCCCCCCCCCCCTTTTTTTTGAATGATACAGTATCACTGAATAAAAGCAATTTTCCACAGTATGATTTCAATTAAATATTTTCAGCTTGCTCAGTCACTTTCCATGATTTCCATGTCTCATCTTCATGTCTCATTTTCAGTCTCACTTCCATGATTGGGTAAGTACAATCTCCACAAAGAAGAGAAGCATGATGTGTAGTAATTCCATTTAACACTTGGGGCATCTCATTTTCTTACAGTATGATTTGTCTTTCTTACATCACCCTTGTGCTTGAACTTCACGAAAAATTGTGTGACACGGAGTATGTGAGCTTTGTCACCCCGTGACTGACAAACAAAAACAGGCTGAAACAATGTATGTCATCTTTGTGGGCAAAGGCTAAGTCATGTTATGGAAGAGGTAAGTACAGATTTTTCACTTCATAGTGGCAACTCACCTTATGTTGTCTGCTTAATACATATGTGTAGGGCTTCCCAGGTACCTGTAATGCAGTACAGGAGTAATACCGTGGAAAGTGGAAAGCTCCCCTCCTGGCATGATGGCATCATCTGAGAGTAAAATTATAGCTTTAAAACAGAAAAAAAAAACAAAAAAAAACTTGTGGTAATGCTTAACATCATACTAGCATTATAGATGTCGATGCTTTTTTTTATTTTTTTTATTTTTTTTTTTTTTTTAGCATTACTCATAACTTTACTGAAATTATTATCCAGAATTGTAGTGAAAGGCAATGCTCTCAATTGTACCAATAATATGGAAATCTGCCCCCCCTTCAACCTCCCTCCCATTTCACAGAAACTCTTTAAATATGAGTTTAGAACTCATAAACTACATGTCATCAGGTATCTGCTGCCTTTTAATTTGGGTTCAGTGAAAAGTAACTTTTCTTTCACCAAGAGGAAAAAACTTTGCATTTGATGTCAGGTAAAGAGCTTCTGCAACAACAGTCAGCATGGACAGAATAATGAAAAGAAAACCATTCACATACCCATCCATAGCATAATTAGCTGTCTATCCTTTGATGACATAATTTGTAGTTGACCTTGTTCTTCATATTTTCATTGCATTGAAATATGTATTCATGCCTAATAAAGGATTTAGAAAACGAATCCTAATTGGAAGAAAAAATGATCCTTTTATGGATACACTGAGAACTTCAAGAGTTCTTTATTATTTGAAACCGAAATTAGGCAAATTTTAACATTTGAGTATACTATACTTCATTTTTGTTATTTGCTTATCAAAATATTTTGGTGAATGTTGCTTACACCGTAGTGCAATACACATATTTTAACATGGCCATGAGGAGTTCTGTGTTAATATGCAAGCTTAAAAACAGACTGCATTTAGTACTATTTAAAACAGAAATATCTTCATACATCCATTGTGAGTGTGCTTGGTGATATCAGTCACTTGTAGATCCATTTATATTACTAAATGAAAAGATGGTAGGCTATAGTTTTCCAGACACCAAGCATTCTATTTTAATATTTTTAAGCTCACTGCATCAGTTACAAATTTGAATAAAGTAGGATTAAATCAATTTGCAAACCAATATACAGTTATGTCTTCAGTTCTGAAGTTCCTTCTCCTCTGTATCTAAAATACATGACTATTAATACATTTCAAGCTTCATCTCGTGATGCAAATCTTTGCCAATGCTTCTGTGTACTTTTCCAATGGCATACAGCAACAGTAAATGCACATCAATATATTTCATAGCATCCTAGCTCTGAAAATTTATTTTGTTTCTCTATGCTATATAAATACCTGATAAAGAAAGGGCTCCAAGAGCTTGCAAAATCAGCCTTGAACTGTTTGGTCTAATATGCCAGCAGTCATACTTCTTAAATGTGCAAGAAGATTCCCCATCTCCAGCTTTCCCCTCCACCTGGGTATGGATGCCATAATAACCTGTTCCAAATAAGCCAGATCTTGGGAAGAATTGCTTCAAAACTGATCTAAAATTAAAGGTCCCTTAAATATATTACTATAAGCTTAATGTTTTGTTTGTTTGTTTGTTTGTTTGTTTGAGACTTGGAAAGAAGCTGCAGAACTGGAATATGAGACCACATCAGGAAGGGACTGATGCTGAATGGAAATTAATTGATATTGTGAAGGGTCCGTTGAAGTCAAGGATCATGTGAATTCTACAGGACATCCTGCATTACGGGACATTGCATTACATCACTTACTTGCTGCAAACCCTTGCTGCAAAGCACTGGGCTAGTCTTTGCTTTACTGAGAGCTGCATCTCCCTTCATCAGGGACTGTCCTCTTTTTCTTGCAAAGTGAAGTCTGCAATTTTGGAAACATGAAACTGAAGACACCACAGGAGATCAAGTGGTACAGAGCACAACATGCTTTTGCTGTCGTGATGAAAGCTAAAGATTTCCTCAAGGCTTAAGAACTATTGCCCTTCTGAAACCTTTAGTTTCTGAAATGATGAAATGATAATAGTAACTTTTCCATAGGAAGAAAAAAAAAAAAGTAAACTTTCATCTTTGCTATTGTAAAGAAAGGCTTGATAAGAGAGCATTAAGCACAAGAATACCATTATTTATTTACAAAAGCTCACTCTCTATCATTGTTCTTTACACTGAATACATTTGCAGTGTCTCTAACTGACAAAATGGAAGCTTCTGATAATGAAGCAATGTTTTTGAAGCTGATATAGCATTTCTTATAACTCAGTGATTTAGGAACAGCATGCACACAGATAAACTTCAAATTCATTCTTGCTCCTCCTTGGATAGATGGCCTTGGCTGCTATAATTCAGAAGTACTGAACCATAACTAAATTTTTTTTGTTGTTGTTTGTTTTGTTTTGTTTTGTCTTGGTGGCATGATAATGCTCACAATATGAAAATATGAGCAGCAATAAAACCCAGTCCTGAGAAGCCTGTCAATCAAAAAGGTCAAAGTGTTTGTTTTGATAAATCAGGTTTGAAAACATAAAACAGGGTAACAGAGTCCAAAGTGGTATGTAGGAAGATGTAACATTTATGACTCTCTGCTTTTATCTTTAATTATAGACTATTCATTTTAGGCTAGTTTCTTTCAGTATTTATGTTATTCAGATGATTTGCAACATAGATGAAAAAAAAATCATAACCAAAAAAAACTTTCTCCAAAACCCAGAGAGACTTAGTCCATGATACAAAAAATCCTAAATATTTATCTTCCTTTCTTAATCTATTAGATTAAAAAATAAAAGTTAGGACAAATCAGGAAAGCATTTTGGTAGAGCTGCTGTCACAGCATTTATACATTCTTAAAGCCCACCCCAATCAACTATGTTAATCCAGTTATTAATTCTCGTCAAATAAATGAGCAAGGGTATCTCCAGCTCACCACAGTCACTTTAAGGCAGAAGGTCTCAGTGTTCAAAGCAGGTCCCATGCTTTCGCCCCAGATGAGTAAATATAGCATAAATTGTCTTGGGTTATTTATTTTTGCCTGGAGGTTTTCTTTGTTTTGTGTGTGCATTTATTTTATTTTTTCTCCATGGACAACCAAAGGATTCCTTTGTGTGCTCTTACAGGTGAAGCGGGGAAGGCATGTAAGGTGGACAGAGATTAAACATACACAACATCCTATGCAAACTGTGCAGCAAGCTAAGGCAAAATAGTAGAGGTGAAAGGAGGCATCCTCTGTAAAATAGAAGACACAGGTTTATATATTCTGGACAAAGAGCCAGATCCTTACACCAGCTTATAAGAACTAACACTGTGAATTTAGTACGTGGAGCTGTTAGGCTGTTAGTCTATCACTCCAATATTTTTTTTTTTATTTTTTTTTTTTCTTTTTTTTTCCCAGCTGAGCAATGCATTTCAGATATTTGGTACAAGAACTGTGGTCAACACATCTCTTAGAAATAAGGAAAATAGCCTAACCTCTTAGTCTTTGTGTCATCTAGTCTAAAGTGGATATCTAGAGAAAAAATATCAAAACTGAAAAGTGCTACAATCCCAGAGTATTCCTCCAGCCTCCAGCAATTAGTGACTCAGATTTACTGAACCCTAGCAGTAACTCTGTACTTAATAGCATTTGCATGAAATTGTCCTGTCACTTTCCAAATCCACATAAAATTTTGTTATCAATTTCATCTCATAGAAATGATTTTGACAGCTAACCTATTTTTGAAACAGTTTTCAATATTCTTGGACACCTGCCTTGATACACCTAAATACCTTTGAGCACCTGATCTTTGGTTCCTAAAGCCTTGATGATCAAAGAAAGTCATTAAGAACTTGAATAGGGAAGCCAAAACATGGACTTTCCTAACAAAATATCTTATGTTCCCAGTCTTTATTTAGTTTTAGATTGCGAACTCATTAGCTTGAGTGCTATTGAGATGTTGTTCTCAAGAGTGTTTGGCAGACAGTAATTACTACTGGCCTAATTTAGCCTGTAAATCATTACTGTTGCAATGAAGAAAGGTGGTAAGTGTCTACTGTGCCCAAATATCTCTATGTATAATCAGAAAATGTCAAGAAAATAAGCATATTTGAGGGCATGGCCAGCACTCACATGCTAATAGTTACCTGAAGCTGCACAATGACTGTGTGCACACTATTGTCATGCATTGCAAACAACAGTCTTGTCGACTCCACCACCTCAAGTGGTTTAAATAAATGCAGTTTGCTTAACATTATAATAGCTTGAGAACTAATCCACAGCCTGTTATTGAATGTCTGTTGAAAGAGGCTGACATGCAGCCACAAGGAGAGCCAACCTGATAAGCTGCAGTCATCTGACTATCCTGTCTTGCAAAGTTCCGTTTTGCTGGAGAAAAGGAAAGAAAGAAGGAGAGGAAAAAAAAAGAGGAACTGGATGAAGAGTTCATGAGCTACTGGGCAAGCAGCAAACTCAAAAGAGAGCAAAGAATTGCTCCTCTGATAATAAGATAATAAAGATAATATTTATCTTTATTACACTAATGATTAGAGAACACTACTGCAAAGCAAACTAAACCTGCAGAGGATTGATTTTGATATGGAAAGGAGGAGGTTCAGCATATTATCCCCCCAAAGTCATTTCTTTTCAAACAGGTTGGGTTAGAGCCTAGTTAAATAGGTAAATCAAAACACTAGGGAGTATTACTTATTTTTTCAGCTGGAAAAAAAAAAGAAAAAAAAAAAAGGTACAATCCTTCAGGCTTACTACTAGGAAATAATCTGTTTTTCATGGAGCTCTCTGCACTACTGGTAGACAATGCTTTTATATCAGTGGAGGGACAATGCTTTTATAACAGTGGAGGGCAGCAGGAACTTTTTTTCCAGGTCTTGTCTCAACAAGTTAATCAGAAGACCATCAATTACTTACACTCTCTTTGAAAAAAAAAAAATAATAATAATAAAAATAATAAAAAAATTGTACTCACTGGGCCTAAGTCGTTACCCAGCTAGTGACTGCTCAAAAATACCAACCAACCATCTCTTTGCTTGTTGTGACAGTTTGCTGAAAGGCTCTTTGGGTTTCAGCACAACACCTGTGTCAATGAGAAAGTATTATTGGGATGTTTGCAAGTTACAGATTGCAACTGTACATGGGTGGTGGTGGTGTTTCGTTAAAACGAGCATATCCTGAGTAAGAACAGTGTCCAAGAAATCTCTGTAGCTGTTACTTAGCAATCCTACTTTCATTCTTTCTACCTTCAGGATCAAATATTTACCTTAATGTTTACAAGATAAATGCTAGCCATGATTCAGAATGATTTTTCTACCCTTCACCACTTTCAGATTGATGCTAAGAGCAGGCCCTTGTACCACCACATCAAGCACTGAGCTCTAACACCACCTTGAGGCCTTTGGTTTCCTGAGCTATCATCAAAGGAATTTGCTCCGTTTGGTATAAGAACTCTGATATAATTTAGTTTTCCCCTCTAATAGGGTCTTTTTGGCTTCTGCTACACACTTCTAATGAAGTGCGGTTATTATCTAGGCTAACTGGGCACTGAAAAATATGATATTTTTCATGTGTCTTGTTCCTGACTGGCATTTTTCTATCACACTGAGGCAGAAACTAAGAATGTTTGAAATTTCTCTGCTTCTCCAGCTAGTCATACACACGGGTTCTCAGGAAAGGACTGCTCAAATCTTGTTTACTTCTCCTACCCATCTGAGTTCTCAGAGGCTTGTTAGCAGAGAGAAAGACTAGTGAGAACAATTTCTCCTGCAAAAGAAGTTGCTGGGTTGTGTAATGCTTTTCAAATATGTGACAATCAGGTCATTGGCAATATATAGCAAAAAGTCCCTGAGGAAAACTAACATTTGTCATGGCCCAGCACATCACCTCTATATAACCAGTGCAAATATTTGGAACCAATGCATGGCAATGGGTTTGCCTTCTGGCAGAACAGGAACATAACAGTGGACATCATGGAACTACAGAAGATAATAACTTGGACACATCACCTCAGAATTAAAAAAATCTGTAGTCAAGGATTAGGTATATGATAGTATCTGTCATGAAAACTACTATTGGGATTAAAAAGTTGTGTAGACTGAGAAGTATGAGCTACACTTATGATAACTACTGCAGAAAACAAAACAAAACAAAACAAACAAACAAACAAATTTATCACCAGTGCAACAAGAATAACTAACTAATATGAACCTAATGGTGTCAAAATATATAGATATAAGAGCATCCACCTTTCCACATGCCCTAGGCTGGCATTTTGAATAGGGCAGACTGTTCACAGGAACGGACCCATATGTTGGTCCCTGTTATTTGTTTATTTCTTTTTAAATACCTTCCAACATTTCTGTAAAGAAGATCTATGCAAAGATGAAGGAACCTTAACAGCTAAAATGTTTATTACATAGGCAAAACACCTCAGCCTTACCTAAGGCAATAATCACCTTTTAGTGTTGCAGGTTCTGCTTTCAAGATGAAAAGATCTAGGCAAATAAAGTCTGAGAGATTTTTGTTTTCCTTTCCAAAAATCAAGTTAAGTAGAGATTCTGCTCAGGGAGTTTTCTTTCAGTACACAGATCTCCACATGAATCCCCATGCCCTTGTACCTTTCCTGGGGAACCTGAAAAAGTGTTGAAGAGCAGGCATAGCAGAACATGTGCTAGCTGAGTTCACTACTAGTCAACTACTCTAGGTCACCAACCCTAGTGATGCCATCCTAGCCAAGAGTAGAAGAGGTACCACAAAGGAGTTCAGAAAGCAGAAGGAGCCAAAAGATTAATTGGCTTCACAGTAGACAGCTAGTGTTACTGAAAACCAGTATTTATGTGGGAATTCCCTACTGACTAGACTGGATGATGGGGAATTTGTTTAAAAACATTTTGTAAATTCACTAGAAGAAATATTTCTTTTTGTAAATCGTCTATTTTTAGGCTAGGTTTCTGTTCACCAGTGTATAACTGCATTATTCACCTTATAGCAATATAAATACTTTCAAAGAATGCATACATGAGGGAAAATTACTTCTGAAACACAGGGAATAAACCACATTTACTGTGCATAAGACTGTAAATGCTTCCTCTAGCTCAAATTGTAAATACCAGTGATCTCTTACGGATAAGAAATAATAACAACAGGACTTTCATAGTGGTTCCTGATTCCTTGTTCCCATATGGTTTGTAGATTTATTGCTTTGTGCTTTCTTTAGCTTTTGAATTTTGCTGCATTGTGCAAGAATATTCCCACCTAGAATTTTGCCATTTGTGCATCTTTTCTTCTTCCTCTCCCAGTAAGGTATAAACTAATGAAACTAATGCAGACCAGCACTACATATTATGAAGGGCTGGATTTGACAAGATGATTGAGAAATGCTTCCCTGGACTGCCAATTGTTTACCTTTGTTAATACAAATTTCATGTACAATTATATTACAGATGTAAATGGGACACATTGTTTTGAAACTCCTGATCACAACAGGACGCAAGTCATACAAAAATCTCTTCTAATATTAATTTCATATCTGGCTTTTTGATAGTCTATTTAGCTTTTGGCTGAACTAATTTAGAAAAGGTAATTCATTTGGGAGCAATCACATCAGGAATGTTGAGATGGGGGCATTTAAATAACAATGATCATAATAATTATGAAATGACCTTCTATTACTTACAGAAATACAAATTTTATGAGTGTTTCTCCAAGAAAAGAAGTACCAGGTGGCACATAAGGGTAAAGGACTATATCAAAGTCTCATTTACATTTCTACAGCTCAGCAGTTACATCCTTCAAATTTAATACTCTGGTCCAGATTAAAACTTCTTGTGCCTGCTACACCTCTACTACAGTATGTACGAGCCTCCTGTGGGCCACTCCAGGAGATGTACAATTGACTGCAACTATATTATCTGCCAGGGAGCTGCTACATCTGGTAGCTCATAGAGGAAGCTGATGTAGCTTCATACCCTCAGGTCCAGCAACGCTGGTCTTATATTTCCAATACACACACACACTTTATATATAAAAAGCACATGACATGCATATAGGTCAACACAGAGAAAAAACAGCACAGACAAGCACAGACAGTGCCAATGGCCTCATGCTGCTCCCTCTCTGACTTGTTTGCAGAAAATAAATACATATATACAGTATGGATCCCTCTGTTAACTAGCCATATATACACTTTACCCAGAAATAAACCCTGGATCTTCCGTCTCCCTTGCAGCCATATGGGCCCTTGAAGCCTACAGATCCTCCTCAGTTGCTGGACACCCCTGCACATACCACCAGAAACACAAACACTACGGGACCCTCCACTAACTGATCTGAGACACTGAGTCTAAATAGTTTTTGTCTCTGGATCCCTTAGTATCTTCACACCCAGACACAACATGCAGGTAGGCACAGATGGTCCCTCCAAACCTAGCTGTCTCTCCAGTCACTGGGTTGGATTTCCTCATCCCTCCAGCAGCCCACTTCGTAGCCTCATGCCCCTCCTGTATCTGTCCAACCTATGGCCATCCCAATACCTGTCTCCCAAGCCTTGTATCCCCCTCACCACATTTGTGCTAGTGAGCACACACTGACACAACATGCACATTCCAGTCTCTACATCTGCTGGCACCACAGACACCCAGACCCTTAAACCCATGGTGCGATCCTGGTTGCTGGCACTCAGACCTCCACAGACACACGTGCACGCAGAATAGAGAGGCCCTCACTCAGGAAAATAGTTAGAAGAGGAGCTTAATAATGAGACAGGATAGACTGTGCTGATCAGGTGTAGGGCACAGCCAGACAACAGTACCAATGACCTACTGCTTACATGCATTTTTTTCATGCTCATTCCTCTCCTACTCACTCCAATTCTCCTTTTTCCCTGCCTCCCCTAAGCATTTCATATTGTTTTTACCTCTCCAAGACGTTATTCCCCTGCATTCCATTACCCAGAACAGTAAACCCCCTCAGTATGTAGGGTGATCCAGGGGCCCCCTCCCATTGACTTACTGTGATGGGTCTCAACCCCAGCCAATGAGTCCAAGGCTCTCCTGGGACATCCCTGGAAGCAGTGAGGTCTTGTTTCTGTGATCAGTTATTGGGGTTCCTCCGCTTACTGTTGTTCCTCTGTGCATTTGTGCAAACAAGCATTTTATCCCATAATGAAACCACCACCTACTTTGCAGCGAATCCTTCAGCCATCAGCAGGTGATGCTGCCACCTTTAGCCACTGCTAAGGAGCAGCATGACTGGGGCTCTGTCCAGACAGGTGAGGAAGGCTCGACCTTAGAATTAGCATAAAAAATATGGCATAAGTCTGTCTGTCTCAGAGCAAGGAGAGACTTGAGCTTTTATCTTTCCCATTCTTAATCATTTCTGCTAGCCATTAAGCTGTAAGCACTTGTGTTAATCTGAGTGCACTTTAAAATAAAGTAGTCATAGATTACTTTGCAGGCAGTCCAGTTTTGAAAGGTAAGTTTTAGATGTGCTTTATGCATAATAAGGGGATTAGGCTATTGCTGTATTTGAAGCAGGGGAACATTTAGCTTTTCAGTGGTGCAAGCACTGTGACATTCACCTGAAACGTGGAGTTCTAGATACATTGGAAACGTGAGAGTCAGACAAGGCATCCTGTGGCTTTAGGTATGTCCAGTGTGATAAGCAGAGTTCCTTTTGGCTTATTACGTTGGTATCTTCTCTTCTCTCAGACAAATGTTAGAAACATGACGTTCTTCAATGACATTTATGAAGTGCCATGGCCTGAGAAGACTCACCAGAACAACAGTTGGCATTTTCCCCACAGCCTGTGCAAGCAGAAAATAAAAGTGCATTGTCTGCTGGTGAAAAGGATTACAGTAATAAGAAAGATTACAGCAGGAAATTATGAAGTGGAATTAATGGAGCAAAAATACAGCAGTCACTCTAACACCAGTAATTCAGGCAAGGTGACTTGGAAACTTCTGTCCTTCAAGAAAGGAAAATCCAGTGTAAGAGCAACTGTGAAAAAGAGATAAGGATTCATGTCTTGGCCTTTCTTCCTAACAGAGTTAGAGTGTGTGTCTAGTTGTTGCAGTTTAATAATCCACATTTCTCTTAAACCCATTATTGGGATATTTAGTTGCTCACCGTGACTTCTTTTAATTCACTAGCTTAGGTGAAGAAATACTGTTGTCTTAGCAAGCAAAAAGTTATCTGTGTGTGTGTGTAGACTGAAAAAAAGAATTAACCTTGAAGGTAATATTTACCAAGTCACTGAATTTATCTGGATTATTTCTGTGACTTAGGAATCCATTTCAGAAGCTGAGGAGCAGTGGAGGAGAGATGTACTCTCATTGCAATGTCCCACTGTACGTGTATATCTGGGAAGCCCAGATGATGGCAACCACCACCCTACAATTGTCCTCTAGCAGTGTATTCTGACCCAGCCAAAATTCAGGGTATTTAATCACCCTTCTGGGAACAGCTAAAAAGAGACACAATTTGCTGACAGTCCTCACTGATTCCTATCACTTGGATGGAGCTTGTCTAACAAAAGATTATAAGGATATCAAGGCTGAAGAACAAAGTCCAAACACAATTCCTTATGTTGCTCTATTTGATCCTAAATGGTTACTATCCTCCTCAAACATTTTCAGTCTATCTGGTATCTCTGTTGTCTTAGAGCGGATGCCAAAAATGGCAGAGTTAGCCTCAAGGCTGAAAGGTCAATGTCAGAGAAGCTGAAACTTGCTGTTTGAATTACTCAGGTTGGTGACATTATTTTTAATAAATTGCTGTCGATCATGGAAAGTACAAAAAGTCTGAAAACAAGCAATTGTAGCAGATAAATATGCAGAAATGTTGCAGAGCCCTGCAGTGCCACGGGCACATAGTAAATTGCTTGCAGTCCTTTTTATCTTGAAGAAATACAGAATTAATTCATGGTGATCTATCTCTCTAAGTAAAATAATTCACATGAAAGTAGGTTACATTGATTACTGCATGTTAAAATGATTAATTAAAGTTTTAGGGGTTTTCTTTTTAATTTTAGTGTCACAACACTACAAATCAGGCACTACTCCATTAACACTGATAGATTGGCACTAGTTTAAATTGGCCTGAATGAGGGAAAATACAATTGTAAAGGCTTAGAGAGAAAGTAGCCACATACTAAACTGATACAGATCTGGAGTTCTGCTTATTGGAGTGACATTGTATTGATTTTCACCACTAAGAAATTGCAATTCCAGTTTAGAAATATGACCAATTGTGGAATAAAGTGGTACCCCAGGAAAAAAGGGCTTTATTCTACCTATCTTGAGCTGAAAAAAAAATGACTCCAATTGGACTGCTAATCATCCAAATAAAAAAGAATTTGGGTCAGCTGTGTGCAAAATTAAACACTTGTCTGGGCTGGGGTCATCAGACCTGTAGTCCACATCTAAACTAGTCACCTTGTGCTCTGCATGATATTGAATTACACTTGCTAGACAATTGACAGCATCTCTATACAATCACACTGAAATCATAGGATCAGGTGCTAAAATTTTGATTCAAGCACTTTTCATCAAGCTACTAAGCCCAGCATTAATTAAAATAGTAGGCTAGTGGTAATAATTCTTGTTGCTGCACTATAAAGTTCCAATAAACTATTTTAAAATAGCATTGTATTGGAGACAGAGTATGGATATTACAAGGTCTAAAATATCTTTTTGTAGAACACACATTATGGCAGTATCAAACTATTGTGTTTGTGACCATTTTTACTCACTGACAGTCCTAGTTCAACAGGCAAATGAAAAAGAGGAGTGAAATACTTTAGGAAAAAAAGTGTTTCTGTGTAATATGTACAGCAGAGTATTTGCTCCATTAAGGGCATCTGGTCAATGACATTTTCCAGTGCAACAAAGGGATAATTAAACATGGAGGCAATGATGGGAACCAAACCTAGTGAGGCAAGAGACAGAATGAAGGAATATTGACAAGCAATGTTGTCTGAGTGAAAATTTCTGGATCAGGATGATGAGTTAAGACAGGGGAACAGTAAGCAAAATGCTGAGACACAGACCTGGCGAGGCAAAAACTGAGACAATAACAAGCAACAAACCTCCTACTCTCATCAGTTGGTGGCCTGTCCAACTTCTGGCAACACTTCTAGGAAGATCAGCCTGGACTTTGCAGCTGCTAAGATGTGAACTGGGGCACCCTGGACTGGGAGGGTGCAGAAACTGCTGAGCTCTGCAAACCTATGGGTGTGTTTGCAGGGGGAGCAAAACGAATAAAGAAGAAGGATAGGCAGAAAAGGGTAAAAAAGGACCAGTCACATGTAAAACAGGACCTGTAACTACACTTGCATGGCCAGGCCCTGAACCTGATCACCACAGCCTGTCCTATCTTCTTATTTATCATTATATCTTTGCATATATGTTGAGACAGTTAAGAACTCTCTCTCCAGTGTGTATTTGTGCTGAAATACTACATAACAGTCACTGGTGGGTTCTGTGTGCATGTGAGTGGAATTTGTGTCAGCTACTGGAGTCAGTCTGGGGCTGTAGGCTTGTGGTGAGAACTACTGGAGTAAGTGGGGGGCCTAACATCAGTAGTTGTGGTTAGCTCTTTGGATCTGAAAGGGTCGTAAGGACTTTGTGCCCAGAGTGCCAACTACTGGGGGACCAGCATGAATGGTATTTAATGCCAGCTACTGGAATAGGCCAGGGGTTTAGGTCCCACAGACCATATTGGAGCTACTGTGGGTCTTCTACTCCCATGTCTCTGGGATACGTGCTTAGCTTTGCTAGTGGCTGAACCTGCAAAAGAGAAAGCAGCAGCTACATCCTCCAGCCTGGACAGAGATCAGATGTAAGGGCTAATTTTGAAGTCTACAAGATATGGAATAAAAGCAGATTGAATTGTGAGCAGCTGTTTTTAAGGTAAGTAGAAGGACAGGAAAAAAGTGATTTAAGAGTCTCCTGTGACCCAAGAAATTATTTTATTTTTTTATTATTATTTTTTATTACCTAAAATACTAATGGTTACCATAGCAAAGTTTCTGAATTCTGGGTGAGGACCAGAATCTGTATTTTAAATTAGAAACCAGTCCCTGCTGCAGCTTTCCTGACAGAAGCATCACATGTGGGACCATTGGACAAGGACAGTGTATGACTAGCGAAAGCCAGGTCTGCCATTACAGTTGCTGAAGGAAGCTGAAACTTGGTTTTGCTTTGCTAGGTCAGTAGGAATTCTGCAGTGGGAAGCCTGGCATCAGCTCAAGAATTAATATAATCCCTCCAGGTAGTTGCAGGAGTGACAAGTCTATAATGCAGGCTCCAGCCAGCAGTGAAAGGAACAATAGTGTGTAGGCTGATAGAGCTCTGCAAGCTTTAAATTGGCTACACAGCTTCATTCCAACATCCCATGAGTGAAGGTGTTTCATTGTTTAGAAAATGATGTTGTCTTTTACTTGACAACACTGACTAGCAATCTGTCTTTAATGCTAGGCAATTTATAAGTTTGTTTTTATCATGGGGCAGCTTGGAGAAATCAGAAGGTAGCTTATCCCTAATGGAAGATTTTTTTATTTATTTTTTTTTTCTTCAAGTAGATTGTATAGCAGCTTGGAAATGGCTCATATGACACACTATAAACACATGGCCAAAGGAACCAAGAGTCCTGAAATCCACACTAATGTGTTTTGAACCACTTTCACTCAAATGGGTGAGTTGAAGAGTTATGTAGCAAACCTTTAATTCCAAAGAAAAATGGCCACTGCTTGGGATTCCCAAGTAAGGGGTGTGTAATTGCTTCAGATTCAAGGACATCTGGGAGACAGAATTAATTACACCTTAGAGCCATTTGGCTACTTTGGGCTAGGCAGTGTTGTGGACGCCTTGGGTTGTCTCATGATATCCTATTTTCTCTTTGCTTTAGGCATTAATGGGGTGAGTGGGATTTGAAATGAGACACCTGTGAAGATGAGCATGAGAAGGTAAATGTATAAGTTTAGTCTGTGTTAGTCCAATATATATATATATATGCAGCATGTGAAAAATGACAGTCCCAGTGCTCATTCATTATAACATATCCTGTAAAATTAGCAAACATGGTGACAGTATAGGTCATGACCTATACATAAAATTAGCACAACTGCTTATGATGTATCCACATGCTCTAAGCTTTCGGCTGAACCTCTGTTCTTTTCTTGGTATCGGCAGTGAGGAAAAAATAAAATAAAATGATGAAGCCACGTATCTCTTCAAGATTACTGTCATCATAACTTTGGGGAATTTTTTCTAGTCCCAGCTACTCAGAAGTGCATCACAAGTTTCTAATATCCGGCACTCATTTAGGAGCAGAAACAGGAAACTAGTCAATTGCAACATCATCTTCTGATCAGAAAAATGTGGCTGCAAGCTTGATAAGTACTAACAAATATCTTATTTCCTCTGTCCTCTTGTTCAGCCCCAAACACTAAATTATTAATTCTCTGCTAAGGAGGCTTATTTGGATTATCCAAAAAGTCTACTTGCCACTGAATAAATTACTTGCAGTGATTAATTTGGGGTGTCAGTTAGTTAATTGGGCAGTCATTGCCTTAAATCTAAGCAAAACAATGCTTTCAAAGTTGCTTAAGGAAAACAGGCTTCTGTGTCCCCATCTATTGCTTTTTTAGGAATTAATTTGTCTGTTCAGTGGAACAGAAGCACATCTCTTCTCCTGTGACAAGTTTTCTAAGTCAAGTTAGGTGGATGAAATTCATGACGGAGAAGTAATCTTTCACCTCAATACCACATGGGGCTATTTCTTTAAATATACAAAATATCAGTCTGAAAAACCATAGACCTTCTGTTAAGCAAACATGCCAGATATACGTGAAGCTTGGTTGCCTCGATGATGCTAAGAAAACATTTGTTTAAACAGTAACTTGTGTAGGAAAGAATCAATTAACACTAGAGCAGATTCAATCATCATATCAATCTGCAAAGAGAAATAATAATGAAATGGAGGTATGTGGATTTGTACTTACTAAAGGTCTGGCTCTAAGCTTCCTACAGAGCAAATATCAGTTAAACAAATAACACAGTTATAACTGTGGGTTTCTATCAGTCATTGGAATTTTCCATAGGTGGACTATAACAAGATGTTCCAACATAAACAGAAGGAAAGCTGCAAACAAAGTAGAAACTGGTAGGCTCAGATGAGCACCTTCATCATTCACAAATGTTCATTGTTTTTGTACTATAAAGCAATAAATATCAAGGTCTCCAACAGCCCATAATCGGAGTCCCAAGACAGAAGTAAAATTTAAAAATCTTGAATAGATCAACTATAGTTTTCTTGTTTGATTGTTTTTGCCTGTTGTGCCCAAACACACACCAGTGATAATGCATAAATCTATACTCAATATCTATTGGACACTTTATAAAAGTACCCAACTAAATCTTCCTCCATCCCCTTCAAAGGCATGTTTTGCTAAAGGCAGGCTTGTATGGAGCCATTTCTGTGCCAAAAACATTTTGTAAAGAATTTTTGGCTTGCAGGATGTAATTTTCTATTCAAAACTCAACCCCAAGAACAGCCTATAACTTAATAACCATAGCATTTAACTGTGAGGTAAAATTCAATCTGAATGAAAGAAAAATTGAGCTCACTGAATACAGAGGTTATTGACCCAACATGCCAATGAACACTGAAATAATATCCTATTCCCTGTTCATGGGTATGTTCTATTTTTAATAGTTATGAAGGAACAAAATGTAAAAGCATTTAACTAAACACAAATGCTTACATAAAGTTAACTTCTGACCCCAAGCTCTTTTCATGGGAGATCTAATCAACACCATCACTTAAACCTATGTCAATTCACTTAACTCTCGTGACACATCTAGAAAAATGCGATGAATCACTCTGGTATCACTCATTTCTTTCTGCTGACTGTGAGAGCTTTGCAGGGAGACCAGCTGAGCTATCAATTGCAGCTGTAAAAAGCTAAATGAGATGAATCTTACCCACAACATTTAAGTCTGAAAGTTTACTTTATCAACGAGCTTTCCTTACTGTAGCTACACATGATGGGCGTTTATATAGCACATTTCATCCAACCACCACATCCTAAAATCCTTAGGACAGGAACAAGAACAAAGTTTCCTGGTGGGATGAAGCAGTTCATGAACATTTGCTGGGATTTACTGAAGAAAGCCTTTCTTGAGGAGAAGTAGGAACCTTAATTCTTAACCTGCTTAGGGCAAGCTTGGAGCCTGAAGTTTTCTTCACTTGCACTTGAAATTATCTTGCACAGACTTTGATCCTGGGAAGCAATCAGTAGTTTATCATGGGCAAATTCCCAATACAGACTTGTAACCTCATAGTCAATTTGAGGACTTCTGCATGCTTTATGACAGAGGTAACCACGCAGTTTTACTTAAGTGACACATTTTGCTAATTCAAGTCATATACAGTTTGCGATCTTGTAATAGTGGCTACGTTATTTGAATCTTGATTTCTGCTCTCCAAAGGTTGTCAGACAAAAGTATCATCAAATGATTTATCTGCATGAATAAGTTTTATATGAAAACAGGTAGGTGACAATTATTGGACAACCCCCATTTACCTACTCTATAATAGAAATAATGGAAAACAATTTCATTTCTCACTTTATTTTCAAGTCCTATTTTCAAGTTAATCAGGCTGTTGACTTTATTAGGCAGGAGCAGAGGGTTGTGAGAGCCTCTGCTTACACTTCTGAGTTGGTCTGACACGAATCAGCTCCATTCTGGAAGCCAGAAAGCTACTTCACACCATAGCCAGATTAATATCAATCATGATACTTCATCAAGTCTCACTAGTCTAGATATAACAGCAAACCATGCAAGTCTAGAACACAATAGCAAAGCAGATTGTTTTTTAAGAGTACAGTGAAATAAAATTCTTAGGACCCCATTACTGGCTTTACTTATGGAAAAGCAAAGTGAGGTGACTGCCATTGCCTAGATATATCTTTGGCTGGAATGAATGGCAACCAGTCCCAACAGCAAGTCATCACTCAGCTATCCCAGCTTTGGGATAATGTTTAAATACATACGATATCAGTCAAGCTGAACCACATTCATTTCTTGACTGGCTACCAAAAAGTTATAAGTCATCTACACCAAACAGCACACTTCTTGCTTAGATTCTACTTGATTTCATTTTTATAGAAAAATCTACCCCAAGAAGAATCACTTGCCTTCCTGTTCTCTCTTTGCTTATTTTAGGCTTTGAACAAATGTCTGTTCAAGTGCAACAGTAGAGGCTATATGTATCACTATTTGCAAGCTTTAGTGAATATTCCAGCCTTAATAAACTTGCCTTTATGGGTGTCCCCAGAGATCAGAATTGTAAATTTATAGATGATTAAGGACTTGTATTCTGCCTTAATCAAACATTCCTAATCTTTTATCTTGATCTATAGTGGGACAGAGACCTTCATGAAACTTTTGGTTTCATGAAGCTGGTGCCCCTGTTAAAGTAGCATAGAGGAACTGGAGTTGTCTGTGTTAAAAGGCTTTCCTGATGAAGAAGGTGGTATAAAAATAGAAGGAAAACAGTGAGTCGGGCTTACAATGCTGGCAATATGTCAAGTGTCACAGGACTGATTAAAGATGAATACTGTAGCATAAACTAGTATAAACCGAGACAAATAGCTATGAGATATCTTAAGAATCCCAGTATATTACTTTAAGGATAGAAGTTCCTCTCTCCACCAAAAAGGGTCCAATAATTCTGCTTTATTAAAGCAACTAGGTTTGTCTGCTTGACAGAATTAAAGATGGATGCAAGATGCAGATTGTTCTCAGAGATTTGTGATGCTGTACCATTCCAAATATTAATTGCCAGCAGGAGCACTATATTTTGGTATTTTTTCTTAGACCAAGGATTGAAAAGTTACATGATCAAATTGACCTGTTTAAATCAGGAATCCCTGTAATGTTACCAAAGCAAACATGAAAGTAGAGACATTCTCCTTTCTACTCCTTTAGTGTTCTAAGTAAGGTTAAATGTCATAATGCGGTCACAAACAAGTGAACAAGCAAGTAGAAGAGATCAGATTGAGATATCAAATAGTATTCTGGGAAACTTCATGAAAAGTCAAAGAATTCTCATAACTTCTGATTAGAAAAATGCAAGGAATTCATTCATTTGACATTGTTTGATGGTTTGAGTTGTTTATTTTTTGTTTGTTTGTTTTTTGATTCAATGTTTTAGAATTCAGCAGGAATTTAAAATAGCACTGCCTAAGGAAATTTTAAACATACTACATATGGAGTTGACTAATATCTGCAGTGCTATTATTGATTCCAACACCACACATTTTGCAAGAATTGCTTTTTCCCTTTCACTGGATGTGTTGATGAATTGCTTTAACTCTGGTGGCATGGATTACAGTGCTATGTTTTTAACAGAATGATATTGGAGACCCAGAAAAAAAAATATTTAAGACAGGCTCTAAAGTGAATGCACAGACTCAGACTCCTTTATAGCAAAGGTAGGTGCACTTACTTTTTCCAAATCCAGAATCAGGAATTTTTTGAATGAAATAGCGAACCTGTTATCTTTAAGGAAGTCTCCCTAATAGTCTATGGCTCAAATACCAAACAGAAGGCAGCATCAGGGACTGTCATCCCATTTGCTTCCCAAATGGTGTTGAGATAGACTTTTAGGGTGCAATATGTGTCATCCAAGCAAAAACAGATCCTCATTAAGGAGTTACAGCATCTCTCATGGGTCACATTTGACTCACATCTGAGCTATAAACCCTTTCACGTGTGGTTTCTCTCATCCTAGTGTAGAATTCTAAAATAGGTCAAGTAAAGTACAGCCTAAAAACACTGATTTCTCTCCATCGACCACAAAGTCAACGTGACTAGCCTTGGTAGAAACACCTGCAAATGTCTAAAGGCAGAAGAAAATAATCTTGCACCTTAAATATATTAGTACAAAAAAATATTTTATTTATTTATTTAGTATTTTAGACTTTATGGTTCCAGTTGTACTTTATCTAAAAAGGGGCAGGAGCTATTCTCTTCAAAAATGTTGGCATAGCATGGATCATTCAAGGAGGAAGGGAAAACCCTTTTCCTGTTCAAGAAATGCAGCCTCATCCAAACTACTTTGAAAATAACCAATGGTCTGATTACTTACTTAATCTGAACAAATCTGGAAATTGCTTGGAATGTATGTCCAAAGACATGCCAGAAACCATAATAAAAAGTCAACACTGTGGATAATTAATCCAGCCCGTGCTTGGGCCATATTTGGTTAATTTACTAGGCAGACACATGATTTTTTAAAAAAATATTAGATGTTTCTGAATCTAAACTCAAGTAAACAAACAAACAAACATAAATAAATAAATAGAAGCAACAACAATAAAATATACACACAAACAAACAAAAACAAAAAAAGGAAGCTCAATGAAATCATAAGACATTGGACCAAGCCCTATTTTATCTCAAAATATTATCAGTTAGACTAGACTATAAATCAGTTAGATCAGACTTGAAATCACAAAAGCCACGAAAAAGCAAAACAACCACCACCAGCAAAGACACAAACCCAAGAACTTCTGTAGAGTTTCAGGGTGGAAAGAGGATGTTGCAACTTCCTGAATCTTTATTTAGTGCAGCTACCTGAAGAGGTATAAACATTTAAAAGGCGTATTTTTTAAATTACCAGTTCCATTAACGAAAAAAAAAAAAAAGCGTAATGGTTCCAACCTGCAATTAAACACATCTTTCTGCAGGCAGGACAACTTTCTTTAGAAAGCACTGCCAGAATGTATGTAACCATTTCATCCATCATTGAAAATGACAACTCCTAGTTACATGTGAATATATATATATATATATATATATATAATAAAGACAAGATGAATCCAGGCTCAGCATGTTCTGTAACAACCTAATTGACATAACCCCAAAGGAAAAGTATTTGTCAGACACCGTCAGCTCCCACAGCTGCATAGTCTTGATTTTCTCAAAATTATAAGGTTGGGTTTAAGTACTTTTCGTAAGAGAGTGGAAAAAAATCACATGTAGAAAACAAAGTTTCTTATCAGGAATAAAAGATCCAATCAAACCTCTACTGTTAACCCCACAATGATGATGATTTGCAGAAGGTATCTAATCTAAATTCAGACTCCACTGTGCAAAGTACTGCAAACACGCATTTCTTACTTCAGAAGCATGCAGCCTAAAGAGATTTTTCATGGAAAAATCTTTTCCATCACTGCACACTGGGGGCTGACCTGCTGGAGAGCAGCTCTGCAGAGAGAGACCTGGGAGTCCTGGTGGACAGCAGGCTGACCATGAGTCCACAATGTGTCTTTGCGGCCAAGAAGGCCAATGGTATCCTGGGCTGAATTCAGAAGAGTGTAGCCAGCAGGTCAAGGAGGTGATCCTCCCCCTTTTCAGCCCTGGTGAGGCCTCACCTGGAGCACTGTGTCCAGTTCTGGGCTCCCCAGTTCAAGAGGGCCATGGAACTACTGGAGCAAGTTCAAAGGAGGGCTACAATGATTAGAGGACTGGAGCACCTGTCGTATGAGGACAGGCTGAGAGAGCTGGGCCTGGTTAGCCTGGAAAAGAGAAGACTGAGGGGAGACATCATCAGTGTATACAAATATCTGAGAGGAGGGTGTCGAGAGGATGGAGCCAGTCTCTTTTCGGTTGTGCCCAGCAGCAGGATGAGGCATCGGGCACAAACTGAAGCACAGGAGGTTCTGGCTGAATATGAGGGGGCACTTCTTCACTGTGAGGGTGACAGGGCACTGGAACAGGTTGCCCAGGGAGGCTACGGAGTCTCCTTCTCTAGAGATATTCAAAACCCGCCTGGATGCTATTCTGAGCAAAGTACTCTGGGTGATCCTGCTTGGCAGGGGGGTTGGACTAGATGATCTTCAGAGGTCCTACTCACCTCAACCATTTGGGGATTTTGTGAAATGCTGGGGAATCCTCAGTATCTGGTTTCAATAAGAAGCCTACATTCTAAATGACTAAGTGAGATATACACCTCTGTGGTAAAAGCTACTTGTTTTCTTGACCCTGGTTCAATATTAAATTCATATATATAGAGAGGAATATGTGTATATTCCTTTATATATATATATAAAGTAATAGCTGAATAGCCACTTCCCACATTAAGTTCTAAACAAAAATAATAAAAAAATAGATTAAAAAACAACAACATAATGTAGAGTCTTATTTCCAACAACGCCACAAAGATATTTCACTACTATATCCTTACAAGTCTACTTACCTTTAAGAATTTGCTTCCTATTTGACTGTGGTCCCTGAATGATTGAACTGCTGAGTCAGTGAAATACAGCAGCTTGAACATTACTGTAAAGAAATTAATAAATCTGGGCTTTATCTTCTGCAATTCAGCTAACTGTAAAAGTGGGATGATATTATGTCCCTATCTTTTAAGAGAGCTGTCAAGATAAAAAAAGACTGTGAAATGCTCAGATCTCTCAATAATGGGGTCATGTATATGTCAGAACTAGATAAGAAGAAGTGACAATGTTGATAAAATATACAAAGATTTTATGGATATTCCAGCATGTCCTCACAGACCCATTTAAACTATAAAAATATTTCCTAGTGTTACTTTCAATAAGTAGAGAAATCAATCTACCAAGATCAAACTGAGTTTAGGTTACTTCGACTAAGTGCCAATGTTAGTTATAACATTAAAATGAAAGAGAAAACAAAACAGAACACATTTCAAGCCTAATAGATGCTGAAAATAGGGCAGCTGTGTAGTGTGTGTCCAATTCAATTATGTTAACTTGCTAGTTCAAAAGAAAGAGCATTTGACACCAGTGAGAGTGCAATAATATAAGAAATTCTTGAAGCTGTTCACCCAATGGAAACAGTAGGGAATGGGATTGTAATGACAATAAACTAAGTCCTGCAAGAAGAAGAGCCACATTTCAGATTTCGGAACCTTCTGTACCGTCAAGTTCATTCAGTTCTCTTCACTGACAGCACCCGTGAGGGTCAAAAAGATCCAATAATAGATAATTATTTTTGTTAATTTTGGGGTGGTGAGGGGGAAGAGGGGAGTAGCAGTGATAGTAATTGGTTGTACTAGCTGTACCAAGGAGCCTTGGCTACACTATAAACCTGATGTTCCATACTGCAACAGTACTGAAAGTTAGTAATACCTTCATCAAAAACTCTTTTAGGTCATACCAGTTCCTAGAAGCCTCAACCAATATCCACAAGAGCAATGTATAGACTAAGCTCTGTAGGAAATAAAGACCATAGTGCCTACAGGGTTCTTTTAGGCCAACAATGACTACAAACCATACTCAAAAATCTATAACTGTATACACTGTCACCTCCCAAATGCCACTAAATCTACTTGAAGAACACTTATGAATCTTTCCAGTCTTGGAATTAAAAACAGTACTAGAAACAACAAAAATAAAATCTGAATAAGGAACAGAGTCAACCTCAGCCTCTACAGCCAAGAAAACAAAACAAACCCTCTGTGAGATCAGCTGTTATTTACTTCACTCATTCTTATCAAACAATTTGCAAGTGCCAGCAAGCTGATCAGTACATCTGTAACTTGAAATTAACCACAATAAAGATTGTGTTTTCCTAGTGTTTAGCCATCAGAGGCTGGAAGGCACAGATAAAGGATTACAGCAAGGATTAATGGGTATTATTGCATCTGTAGATAGCCAGGGTTAAGAGGGAAAATCACGAGAAACTAGGTTTCATTACTCGACTTTTTAGACAGTGTAGATAGCTAGGGTTAAGAGGGAAAATTGTGAGAAACTGGGTTTCATTAACTCAGTTTTTAGAGAGTAAATTATTTTAGGTAAACAGTGAGATATATGAAGTAAATATATATATATATATGAAGTCAAAAAAGAATTAAATTAAACTAAGAACCACATTTCTTATCAGGATTTGGCTTCATGGCAACACAGTGGAGAGAAACCACAAGTTTCAGGGCTGTACCCCAAGATATTTCAAGGCTGAAATTTTTGACTTACAGTAAGCCGCTTTGAAAGCTTTATGGCAGCTCTGTGTAGATTAGCAGATCCACACAGAAATTCGCTCTTGTCCTTAGTACTGGAAAAAATAAAATAAAATAAAAATTGGAAGGGATTTGCATTGTAAAACAACACAAGCTTTGAGCTAAGATCTCTGTCCCATTGGAATCAATGGGCAGCTGGCCTGAACAAGGACTGCTTCTGTATAACAGAAAACAACAATTGTTTTTGACATATGTCAATCCAAGGTTACCACAAAGGGAACACTTTTCCATGTAGATGAACAATTATGTCAAGGAGCACTGAATAATTCATGGACCATTCTGGTTACTGAAAGGATCCCTCATCCTCTCCTCTATCCATAGAACCAGTCCTGTTCTTCATAAGAGCAGTGCTCCAGCCCTCTGATCAACCCTCTGATAATTTCTGTGGCCCTCCTTTGGATCTGCTCTAACAGGTCCATGTCTTTCTTGGGCTGGGGGCCTCACAGCTGGCTGCAGTACTGTAGGTAGGCCTCATAGGGTGGAGCAGAGAGGGACAATCCCTCACCCTGCTGGCCACACTTCTTTTGATGTAGCCCAGGATTCAATTGGCTCCAAGCTGTAAGAGCACACTGCTGGCTCACGTTGAGTTTCTCATCCACCAGAACCCCCAAGTCCTTCTCTGCATGGCCCATATGAAATCTTTCATATGAGGGGAGAAAAAGGGAACAATAATGTAGCCAAAGTCCTTTTTTAGAAGAATGTTTAATAGAGAAACTTTCAGGTTTCAGACAATCTACAAAATATGAATTTCCAGTGAGGGCTTATTATATGAATCTTTCCAGAAGAAAAAGGGAGGAGGTATCAGATAGGTCCCGTTCTCATTAGCATTGTCAAGGCTGAGATGCTCAGAGACAGACAGCCCATAAACATAGGGTCCTGAGGCATCTCAGTTTTGAAAAGTAGATTAAGGTTATGTGGCAATTGTGCAGGTGTTTTCAGGATGGCACTTTTGAAAGTGGGCACCCAGGTGCTACTCAGGTACAATTATAGAGCTGTTCCTTAGGTCTTAACTTTGCAAAAGGGCTAAAGTGTGTCAGTAGTCTTTATGGATCACATTCCTAAAATTAATCATGGGTATTGTCCACATGACCATGAACATTATACCCCACTTTACTTCTGTGGGGTATAAATTAAACCCTTCATGGAACTGGCCTTTCTTACCTTTAAAGAAGAAAGTGCACAGTAATGCTATTATGGAGATGACAATTATTTAGCTCTCTCTGTCTCCTCTTTCTCTAAGTGTCCCTCTGGTGACATCCCTCTGCCCCTCAGATATCAACCATTCTCCTCTAAAAATGTCTCATTGACTGACCTATTTGTTTAAACTCAGAGCAATTACCCTTAGTTTGAAGCTTGCTGCTGCTCAGAGTTAGAGAAAGGCAGAAGTGTCAAACACCTTGTCTGTACCCTCCAGTTATCTTAGATGGTCTGATAAAAAGTGAATATATCTCCATCCAAACATTTCCTTGCATAAGATATATGTGTAATATTCCCCCTGTGAATGCAGTCAGAACTGCAATACTGGATTTATTCAAGTCAGTCAGCACAAGTATCTGAAAGGCCCTTTGATCTTTACAGTTATGTCTGGGAGCACAATCAATCCTGTTGTCTTTAATTTGCATCGGTCAGGGGCTGAAATGGCTCCCTAGCAGTGATGTTCATTTTTTATTTTTTATTTTTTATTTTTTTTGCTATGCTGCTTATGACAAAGGCAAGAAAACTGTATTATACGCACAAGGCTACTGGTGTTTTCCACAAAGTACTAATTAGGGATGGCTGACTAGATATAAATCACCAGCAGGAAAGAATGTAATTGTCTTACAGATGCTTATAGCTGCTTAGGGGCAAGCAAATCAAAAGGCATGTTAATTGCTCAATACTATAGCTTCTTTCACACAAGTAAGGTTTCTTTTTTATCTTACTTTAAAGTTCAGGCCCAGTTTGCTGACAGACTTACTATATGTCGTTTAAATTCCATCTTTTTGCCTTCACTGATACAAGAAAGAAGAAATTCAATAAATATGTCTAAACATAATGGAGTACATGGGACTTGGGAACCTGTAACAAATTTCAGGCTCAAGTTTCTTGCTGCCTAACACTCCTTCCTACTTGGGTTCAGTGGGGGAAAAAATACCCCACACAAGATTTCCGATCACCTGGAGATTCAAATATTCTTCTGGGGCAGAAACCCAACAGTGTGGGAAAAAAAACAGAAACAAAAAATCATAGAAAGGCTTGGGACCTTAAAGACCACCTAACTCCAACCCCCTTGACATAGGCAGGGATGCCATCCAGTAGATCAGGTTGG
The DNA here is from genome assembly GCF_011077185.1 of Oxyura jamaicensis. Lineage (NCBI taxonomy): Eukaryota > Metazoa > Chordata > Aves > Anseriformes > Anatidae > Oxyura > Oxyura jamaicensis. Next base: position 3,663,013 of record NC_048894.1, read on the forward strand.
CCAAGGCCCCAAAATGAATCCTTGTGTCCAAGTTCTAAGTTTGTCCATAAAATCATTTCATGCCTGTATTCATACTGAAGATGTCCTCTTCCAGTCTTTGATGACATAACACACCTTGACATTGAATAGCAAGGATGGAATAGAATAGAATAATAATTAAAAAATCTTGTCATTAAAGCAGAGTCAGAAACAATGACTTCTAATGCAAGAACAGTTTGTTAAAGTTAATATTTTTTCGTTAGAGCAAAGCATTCTGAAGTCTTGAAAAGATGTTCTCTTTTTCCTTTTTATACTATCTAGTCTAATAAAATTTCAGTACTATCCAACATAAGCCTGCCTACGAACTTTCTCTTTTTTCTCTCTGTAGAACATCACAGCTATAAGACCATTGTCATTATGACCTCTAAATAATTTTTCTATATTTTCTGTTCATTAATGATGTAATTTTGAAACTGGTCACCAATTACCAGATTTTAAAAAGCATTTATGTGCCTAATAAAGCATATAGATTTGTAGCGAGGTCATCATTAGATATATCTCAGACTAACATACATTGTGTTTAGCTCCCTTGATTCCCATAGTGCTTAAGCACCACAGCACTCTCTCCCTCCTCAAGAGGACAGGGGGAAAAAATATAATTAAAACAGCTTATGGGTTGAGATAAGGACAGGGAGAAACCCTAACCTGGTACTGTCATGGGAAAAAAGATTCAAAACCTAAGGGAGGTTAATGTGAGTTATTGGTCATTATTAACATACTAGAGGAGTAAAGACTAAAGGCAAACTAAAAACACCTTCTCCCATCCACCCTCTTCTCCCTCCTCCCCCTGAGCAGCACAGGGGAACAGGGACTGGGGGCTGCAGTCAGTCCCTGACACTTCGTCTCCGCCGCTCCCTCACCGCCCCTCTCTGCCCCTGCTCCACGCGGGGTCCCTCCCACGGGATGCCGTCCTTCCCGAACTGAGCCTGCGGGGGCTGCCCACAGGCAGCAGCTCTTCAACAACTGCTCCCACACGGCTCCGTCCCACGGGGTCCATCCCCCAGGAGCAAACTGCTCCAGCACGGGTCCCCCACGGGCGGCAGCTCCCCCCAGGCCCCCTGCTCCTGCGTGGGCTCCTCTCCACGGGCTGCAGCTCCGTCCCGGGGCCTGCTCCTGCGGGGGCTCTCCATGGGCCGCAGCCTCCTCCAGGCCACATCCACCTGCTCCACCGGGGGCTCCTCCACGGGCTGCAGCGTGGAGATCTGCTCCGTGTGGGACCCATGGGCTGCAGGGGGACAGCCTGCTCCACCAGGGGCCTCTCCACAGGCCGCAGGGGAACTTGTGCTGCGTGCCTGGAGCACCTCCTGCCCTCCTGCTGCGGGGCTGCTTCTCTCGCATTTCTCTCCCAGCTGCTGTAGCACAACATTTTTTCCCCCCCTTTCTTAAATCTGCTCTCCCAGAGGCCCAGTGTTGTTCATCGCTTGGCTCCGGCCAGCAGCAGGTCTCTTTTGGAGTTGGCTCTGATCTGACATGGAGCAGCTGCTGGGCTCTGCTCACAGAAGCCACCCCTGCAGCATGTCCTGTGACCAAAACATTGTCATGTAAACCATGGAACTCTACTCCTTATATTGCTTAGAATTTGCTTGTGTATTGTTTGAGTTTGGAGAAGGGTGAAAGCAGTCTGCTGGGACGTTATCACAGAAGAGCTGGTGCTCAGCACTCTCAATTCTATTGCAGTATTCATTAATAATTAGTGGATTTATTTTTGTGTGTATATGTTTCAACATTTGCATTCCAGTGCAAGGAAACTGTCCAGCCTATAAGTACATGCAAGAATGATTTTCGACCTGAGGTCCACATATCTGTGAAAATCTTAAGCTATTTCTAGAGGCTGAACAAGAAGCCAAGCATATTGCAAGCTAGTTCAAATTCACTAATTAAGGGGAATAGTAAGGGATATTTAATGAGAATGAACAAAGAAAGTGCTGAACGGAGACTTGTGAGCCCTTTCCCAATCAGGTCATCAGCTCAGGAGAGAAACAGAAGTGTAGAATAAAATTCAGATAAATAAAAATAACAAAAAATATAAATGAACATCATAAAATTCAGAGGCACCATTGCAGAGGCAAGCCACCAGGAATAGAAGGTCAAGTAAGACCCCCACTTGGGGGCCAAATTATAATCCAAGAAAAGTCATTTTATGTTCCAGTGGGCAGGAATATGTGCCTATCATTCTAGAGAATTTAATGCTAGCTCTCTATCCCTTACTAATTGGTCTCAGCATCAGGAAAACTTGCTTCATTTTTTTTTTTTTTTTCCTTTTCTCTTTATGCCTTTTATTTTTTATTTTTTTTTCTCTACAGAAGTTGACAATACAACACAATTTGCTGAAAATAACATGTTGCTCACTCTTTCTTGTCTGTGCCCTATGACACTTGTAGAACACTTCATCTGAAGTAGTTTTTATTATCAACATTTAAGTCCTGCAGTCACTGTTGTTTTCATTCCAGAAAAAATATATCCTCTTCTCCAAAAGCACACAAAAAAAATCTGGGATAAAGTAACTTAATATTGTGCACTGAACTGATCACAAACTCAGACAAAGAAAAATCCTTTAAGTGGGATGCCAAAGTTAAGTCAAAGTCTCTGACCGCTTCCTCTCACTCCTGGACAAGGTCAGAGCCCTCTCTGTCCTTAGGGATCTTCCTGAGACACGTATAGATGTTGCCTTCATATTCGTTGTTCAGGCTGGTGGATACTCCAGAGGAAAAAAAAAAATCCCCCAAGAAACAGAGAGAAGCAACCCCCCCAAAGCCTGACTATAGTAAATTAGTAAACGTTTGTCTGTAAACAAGCTTTATACTATTCTATTTTTATTTTTATATATATATATTTTTTTTCATCCGCAATGTGCTGAGCAGCTTTAAACCATAGCCAAACCTGAAAGGAAGAATACTAGCTAGGGCAGAATGTGAGCTTTGGAGATCAGAAAGGAGAGGTTCAAGTGGAAGATTCTTGGTCAGAGATGCAAAAATGACTTGTAACTGAAAGAAAGAAACATTATGGAGAGCTGGAAATGGAAATGAAGCAAGTTAATGGGGAAAAAAAAAAAAAAAAAAAAAAAAGCTGCTATTAAATATGTTATTAAGATTCCCTGAACAGCAAAGACTACTTCATTGGCTAAACAAGCTAGCTAAAGAAATCATGATAATGACAATATATAGCTGATGGGTCCCACTCCTCCCCTCAAGCAAGGTTTTGTAAGTTGATAGCCATAATTATATGGCTCCTAGCTCAGCGTGTTCCACCCTTCCCTAATATATGGGGTGTTTTAAACCAGTATGACCAAAAGCCCTGCGAGAATTCACTAAACAGAGCAGATCCCACAGATGAGGGAGCTTCTCTAAGAGAAGCCTAATAGCCTGATAAATCACCCCCCTCTGTCTCCCCGTAGCTGAAATTCCTATTAGTGGCTGTGAGTGGGTGGCCAGTAGGTGGCAAGGATGGTTAAGGTTAGAGAAAAATTAAAGGCAGAACACAGCAGGCACAGACTGAGATCTAAATGCCAAAAGACGGATGCGGAGGGACTGAATTTCAGCATGTAATGGTATAGTGGACATCTGCTTAAGTTTGGTTGTTTCAAAGCCATCTATTGAATTAAAGAAAGTATCCACATTGCAATGGTAGGGTGTAAATCATTACCAGTCTTCCCTTCATCTCATTCAGGCACAGGCTATCAGTCCTGATGGTTTCTTAATATCATTATTTATATTCTAAAGCACTTAGGAGATTAGTGAAAAATATTTTTAATGCACTGACGTACTACCAAGAGTCTTAACCAGTCCCAGTAAGCCTTTATTTCTCTCTTTAGTGGCCCCTCCTTAGGATTCTTTCTTGATTTGGTCTCAGAGATCATATGCCTATAAAAGTAGTCATAAGCTGACTGTACTATTTATTTGTTTATTTATTTATTTTTCCTGTGTGTCCCTGCCAGCAACCAAGCAACCTGTGCTAGTTTTCTGACTGTGCTAACACATCCCTGGACCCCTAGGGATTCAGACTCTCCCTGGCATTTTCTTACTGTGCTAGTAGGTTGACAGAGTATTAATAGGGCATTAACAGGTTTTGTCATGCTGGTATATTTCATCTTGAGGCAGGCATTTAGCTTTTAGGATAGACTCAGACAGTTTTTTACTCCTATACTGAGGAGTGTAACCGAAGTGGTTCATGATTGAAGAGCCTTGGATGAGTGGCATCCCTGATGGTTATTCCTCACTTTTTACTGTCCATAGTTAGATAAGAGGACTTATTTTGAAAAGTGCTTCTAGATTTATCTGGGGAGAAAAATGTGGCTAATCCTGGAAAGTTACTGCAGCCCTCAGCAAAAGCTTACTCTGCATGTTGAAGAGAGGGTGCCCTTAGTATAAACGGATCTTTTAGGTAAGTGAAGCAGAAGTGAGATAAACCTGGGAGAAAGCCAGCTAATGTGGGTCACCAGATGGGATGCTATAAAGCAAAAGACACAGTAGTAGGAATTATCTGAATAAGAGCAAAACAATAGGACATAGCCACTATCAGTAGTTCTTACTCTTTTTAGCTAGTCAGGATTGGAACTGAAAAATCTGTAGTAGATGTATGGGTTCATAAAATGCAACAGACATTTGAGAGAACAACATTGTATGAAACAGAAATAATGCAGGTTATTTATCATTAAGGCAATAGTAAAAGGACAGGAATATTCAGTTGTTAGAAGCTGTAAACTAGAAGCAGCCACTACTTTTTAAATAATCTTGTAATTTTCTCCTATGTGCCCCTTTTCATACTCAACCCAAACTGAGTGTCCACCTCTGCAGCCTTGGGGGAAGCCAGCAAAATAGCCCACTGAGGATTTCTGTGCAGGCACACTACAAAAACTAACCCAGATGCTGATCTTTTAAGATCTTGTAAGATCCTTATCAGCCCCAAAAGATCTTACTAATCTTTTTCTTCCTTTTTCTTCAAAGAGGGCTGAAGACAGAAGACATACACTTAAACAGTATATTTTACTCTCATCTCATGAAAAGAACTGTAGGATAGAAGGAGCTTGGGGCCTTCTGACTTTTTCCTAAGGTGCATCAATTTTCATGATCAGCCTGAGCTGCTTGGGGGTAGCCAGGAAAACCTCCCCCCCCCCAAGTTAGGGACAGGATACATCCCTTTGTAGTATGCCGAGTTGCTGGTCTGGGGCTGATATGTGCTATCTGTGGCTAGCACAAGAGAAACGTAACATGCAGAAAGATTTAAACAAATTGGTCTATCAATTTGATAGAGGCAGACCTCACTGTTCTCTAGTAAATCTAGAATTATTGCTGCAATAATCCTCCCCAGACACTTGTGCTTCGATGTGACATTCCAATGAGAAGAATCTCACAGTCAGGTTTCAAAATGGAGATATGCAAGGGTGTTCAGCACACTGGGCAATTGGATTATCTTAGACACATGCTTACTTTCAGGGATGCCAGGATGAGTACATCTGCAGAATTTGGTAGTGCACATTTAAAGTAAGATGTTCAAGATTCATTTAACACATTAGTCTTTTTCTAATATATAAGGAAAGGAAAAAAGAATTAGACAAGATACCTTCCAGCATTGACTATCTACAACTGATACAGCTGGAAAAAAAGTGGACAAGCTTCCATCTATCTTCACCTCAGCTGACATAATAAACAATTCTACTTTTCCCTAAAGACCTTGTCTACTTGAATCCAGATGTTATCCCAGCAAAAAAAAAAAAAAAATTATTATTGTGTAAAACAAAAAGCTGAAATATGTCCTTCAATATTCCTCACTCATTCCATTCATGTGAGAGTAGATAGTAGACATTTTTCCCTAGTGATCTTTGGATGAAAAATATCTATTTTCCCTCTAATTCTAATTTTACACAAAACTGACATTTAAACAAAACATTCCATAATAATAATAATAAAAAGACATTGATTGGCACTCATTCCCCCATCCCTGCCCAGTTTTCCTGTGTGGGAAGTGTTTGTATTATTTTAATGACAAATCTGATGCAGCTTTCTGTCTTTCTTTGATGGTGACTCTGCAGGACTGAAGTAATTAATATTTTGTCTTGGAACAGCACCTCTCAGCTGTTGATGGTCACTTCACATGGCAGAATTGGTATGAATGAACTTTCAAGGTATACCAACATCAAACTCATGTTAGACCAATGCAATAATGTCTACAACATAGACAGCACATATGAAGGTAGTACCAAAGACAGAAGAATATTCAAAGATGTCCTCTTCCAAGGAGAAAATGAAGATTTGTGACTCCCCATTCAGTGTCAATGGCAACTTAAGCTCTAGCAATAAATAGGCAATACCTTGAAGGGGACTTCAGTTATGCAGGAGACAGATGTTGTGACAATCAATTTTTGTACTGTGCTATAGCTATGAAGGTGTTGAGATATGACTGAAGGTGTTTTTGTTTTGTTTTGTTTTGTTTTGTTTTGTTTTTTCCCTTAGTGTCCAGATGTAGAGTAAAATATCACATTCTTGAAAGCACAGATTAGATTTGAAGGAAGATAAATAAATAGATAAATAAATAAAAATAAGCAAGATTGAAAAATTGCTTGCACTTGCAAAAGATTCATAGAAATAATAATCTCTGGGTAGAAACATTCAATAGCAAATTCTACCAAATCAGTCAATCAGTCAATTAAAATCTCTCCTCAAAGGCCTTGTTTTAATCAGTTGTGTTAATTTATGGATTTAGCTCATCACCCTAATCTTTTCTCCCTCTCTTATTCTGCCAGTTTGCCTTTAATCACCTGTAGTCTCACTGAAAACATAAATGATCTCTTGGAGACTTTCTTGCAAGCAAAATCAGTGCCTGCACAGCATGGGGTTCTTCTAATTACAGCCTTAATTTCACATTTCTGTCATTAGTGGTCATCCTAGATTAGAGCATAGATGACTTTTTAATGTAAGCAAATACTCTTACATGGCATTTTACTTCGTCACCAGCAAGCAGGTGCATTAAAGATATTAAGAGCAATCAGACAGACAACTTAAAGAACAGAGGCAGTTCACACAGCATTCAGGGCCGTAATGTACCCATCAGAGCTATAACAAGCTAAGACGTTCCCTGATGCATAACATCTTTGATGGGCTTTTCTCCCCAAAGTCTCTAGTGTCCTTGTGCTTTGAGCATATCCGTGTAAACTTGTTAAATCATTCCTCAGATTAACTTTATAGCATGAGCTCACAGTAGGGCTTCCTGGACAGAGCTGGATTTTCATTATTTATTTATTTATTTATTTATTTTATATTCAGCCAGTTACAAGAATGAAACTGTTCACTGGGAAAAAAACCCTGAAATGTAAAGAAGATCAATCAGTCTTCAAATGGAAGCCAAGCCTATTTAAGAAAAAGAAAATAACACCCTACAGACAAAACAAAACAAAACAAAAAAAAAACACAACAAAACAAAACAACAAAAACAAAAAAAATGAGGCTCTGCTATCTGCTTTGCCCCAGAGAGGCAGCAGCTGGAAACAGAGGACCAACCTTTCTGCAGGAAGATGGTAGGTTTTTCAAATTTCCTTCACCATGTTTCTTAGTTCTCCTACTACACTACATTCACCTAGAAGGAGTTATCAGGCTTTAGAATTTAGGAGCCTGACAAACCACCCAATTTTGGTCATAGCAGTGAGGGGCCTTTAACAACACTTTTGTCTTTTCTGAGATACATTGGATTAATGCAGAAGTTAAAGACAGTAAATCCGGCTAATAGCTTCTTAGAGCCCCCACTGAAAGGCATTTGGCCGTTATTAATATATTTTTTTCTTTCCCTTTTTCTAGAGGAACTTTATTTCTATGACTCATTGTTTCCTCATCTGAAGGACTTTACATAATGGAAAGGTAAATACAACTTTGGTTGGTATAAACCAGCCCTACTGACCTGGCTTACTGTCCAAGGTTGGATTGGTTAAAAAAGAATAATGATGTCATCTTTTTCAAGCAGAAAAAAAAAAAAAAAAAAAGGGATCGGGGAGGGGGGGGAATTCTTCCCAAGTATCTAGATTACCAACAAATATGTAAAGAATTACCTACAGATTTACACAGAGAATCATGATTTCTTTTTCTAGCATCTGCTTTTGCTTTTGTTGAGGCAGATTAGCACAACTAAATTAAACGGATCAATTGTCCTCACACTCCATTTAGACTGAGCATTGTTTCAGACTTGAAGAAAAAAGAGTGTGCTCAAAACCTTTTTTTTTTTTTTTTTTTTTTTTTTTTTTTTTTTTTCCAACGGTGTCTGCCATTCTAATGAAAGTTATCACCTCTGTTTTCAGATTTTGCTTCATTAAAGCTGGAAGCAATCTTGTTGTTGACTTGCTGGGGACAGTGTTGGATTTTTAATGTTGCAATCATACACAAAGCAGATTATGGACATGTGAGTCAAGGTTACTCACAAATATGCCCTTTTCAAAGCAAGACAGGCCCATTGGATCTCATTAAGGCAGAGGCGTGTTGCATATGAAGTCAGTGGAAAATATTTAATGGCTGCTACAAATGGAGGATTCCTACACATTATTCCAAAACCTAACTTGGACAGACAGTGCAACAAAGAGCAAAAAGAAAAAGGAACAAACAAACAAACAAAAAACCCACGCCTTCCCCTTCCCCCAACAGCTCTTAATGTTTGCTTAGCTTTAGTGTTATGATATGGAGCAGCAAATTAAATTAATTCTCTCCCACAAACATACCCTCTAATTAGTGACTGATGTTTCCAGACTGAATAAGCTGTAAACATGGAAATGTTCATCTTCAATGAAAGGTAAACATGTACAATCATGCACATACTTGTATATGAATGCAAAGAGACATATACTTTAGTTCATATACTTTATTTACATAAAGTGTTTGATTTAACAGGATCATCTGCAGTTAAATCTTTCCATGGTGTTTTTATCAGTTGATAAGAAGAAAGTATCTCTGTCTAATTTACTTTGGAGGTGGGGAATAAATTTATAACATCACTATAGAATTACGAATATGTATATTATTATAATCATTCATTAAGACATATAATGATGACATATTATGATTATAATAATACACAACCCCTACCTCACTGTAGCCTCCTATAAGGTAATTATAGAGGACTATAAGATCTCCCCTGAGCCTTCTTTTATCCAGGCTAAACAACTCCTGTTCCCTTAGCCACTCCTCATAAGACTTGTTCTCTAGACAATTCACCAGCTACTTCTTTGGACATGTTTTCACCAGCTCTTCTTTGGGCATGTTCCAGCACCTTGATGTCCTTCTTGTAGTGAGGGGCCCCAGAAATGGTTCTGAGTGATAAACAGCCACTATTGAGTAAACACATCTGCTTTTAGAAGCCAAGGATCTCTGGGATGACTATTTGACTAAATAGTCAAGGGAGGGTGCCTGGGATTTCTGGAGACCACGTGATATGTCAAGGAGCTGTGGGTGAATATGAGATCAGAGCTGTACAAGTTGGCTCTGTAGCTCAGTGGGCAGTGACAGAAAAGAGAGAGGCTGGGAAAAACAGAGACATCAGAATGGCAATCCTTTTCCACCAACAATGACACCTGCTGAAGGTGGGAAGCAGGGAGGTAGCAGCCAGCTGCCTCCTGTGCTTCTGCAAAGATCCAGCTCCTAAAAAGCCATTTTTATCAACTCCATCTTTACTTCACCATCTTGTTATTGAACTTCAGAAAGCATCCCATTCACAAACCCATTGCTGTGCACTTTGTTGACCATTCACATCTCTGCTTGCTTCCAAAAATCATAATTGTTCAGTCTGAAAAACAATTTTTAAAAGTCAGCATTATTCAGAGAGACTGAACCAAACTTGCTGCCCATCCAACCCCTCTAAATCCACGGCTAATATTTCACAGGACTGGATTAGCCTTTCCATGCTCCCTCGGTTGGACTAACGCGACCAGACCTGCGAAGAGCTTGGGTGCCCTCTGCGGACAGAAAGAGGGACGGAGCCCGGATCCTTCAGCAGATCCGGAGCTCCATCTAGTGGCAGATAGACAAATGACGAGGGAATATGAATATATCCAGATTGCACAGCTTTTCATAGAATTACAGAATCATTAAAGTTGGAAGAGACCTCCAAGCTCATCTGGTTCAACATCCCCCTCCCACCAATGTCACCACTAAACCCTGTCCCTAAGCACTACTTCCAACCTCTCCTTGAATACCCCCAGGGACAGTGACGCCACCACCTTCCTTGGGCAACCCGTCCCAGTGCCCGACTGCTCTTTCTGAGAAGAAATGTCTCCTCGTTTCCAACCTGAACCTCCCCTGGCACAACTTGAGGCCATTTCCTCTCGACCTACCACTGGTTATCTCCAAGAAGAGGCCAACCCCCAGCTCCCCACAGCTTCCTTTCCAGTAGTTGTAGAGAGCAATGAGGTCTCCCCTGAGCCTCCTCTTCTCCAGACTAAACAACCCCAGTTGCCTCAGCTGCTCCTCACAGGACTTGAGTTCTAGTCCCTTCACCAGCTTCGTATTGTTTTTCAAACTATAATTGATGTCTTCAAGAATGCCAAGTGATTTGTTGACAGTGCTGCTGGGGCTGAGCATCTCTGAGCTGAGGGCAAAGCTTTGGTCCTTTAGTGGAGAGCACAGCATGAGAAGTCAATGAGAGCAAGGCTGAGTTCTTGGGTTTCCTCCTCCGGACTTTGGTATCTTGGGTATCTTCCACAGAGCAAAAAATTTTAAAGCAAAACTATAAAAATATAGGTACCCAAGGCCAAATTACAGTTCTAAAAATCTCTGTACAGAATAGGCCAAAATTCCATACATAACAGTTTCTGTTTTGTCTTGTTTTTCAATTATTCTTCTGGTTCCTAGAAACACTTAGCCTTCATGTGTTGAGGGGGTTTTAACCTTCCTCAGCTAATCCAGATCCCAAGCATGACAGCTCTTTGGCATCTCTTTGACGTCCTTCTCAGAGATTCTTTGTGGGCTGTATATGTTCCCAGAGGCCACCTAATGATGCAGGATGCAGAGGGGAGGCAGGAGTTCAGGTCTCCCTTTGAATAAATAGCTGTTTCCAGCTGTTTCTATAGCACCCAGGCATCTGGGGAGGTAACCCAGTGCAGCTGACTCCTAAATCTGTCTGTTCTCAAACTGATCTTTTCCAGTGAATCTGTTTTGTCCCTGGCTGTGTCCTGTCCCCTGCTGGGGCACTCCTTCCATTCTCTGAAGCAGTGACTTTACACAGAGAAAAAAAAGTTGCTGAGCTCAATGTGAGCCAAATATGAGGTTATTTCAAATGCTTATGACAGACGTACAAAAAATTTCCTTTCAAGACCCATATAGACAGAGGTCAGCAGTACTATACTCAGGATTTGAGAAGCAAAATTGATTTTATGTCCAGTGGTACTTGTTTAGTGTGTGCAAACACAGCCAAGTAAATAACTGACTTTGTGCTTAGTTTTCATTACTGAGAAATTAGGAAATTTTAAGTTTTAAAGTCAAAGTTAAATGTGAATGTATCTGATATTTTTTTTTCCCCTTCTGAAAAGCTATATGAGGTTTCATTTAGATTTAAAGCTCTTCTTGCTCTGCTTCTTGCTCTTCTTCTTGCTCTTTTTTTTTTTTTTTTTTTTTTTTTTAACCTTATTGTTTTGTTTTTTTTTTTGGCTTTTTTCTCCCTAATTAATAGCTTCAATATGATCACTTAGGTCTGTCCATTTATTCTACACCCCTCTTCCTCTGACCTGTCCAAAACAACTGAAGTATTATCTCTATAGGTGAACTCTTTGCTAGGAGTGGTTCTTTAGATCTTTTAGGTCTTAAATAACAGAGGTAGTTCTGTGAATGGTGGAAATCATAAAGAGTGCTTTTTTTAAAAAAAATAAATAATAATAAAAAAAAATGAATATGAGCTAAAAGGTTGAACTCTCATGTGGCTTCTACGATTCTTAATAAGGTTTGGTCTCATATGCTGTTCCTTTCTCTCTTTCCTTCAACAGAGAGCATTAACGATGTCATGTTTGGCTATATGATTCCCTATTTTTATTAAACTGCTTAAAAAGTAATGCTATTCAGCCTCTGTTTGTCTTGCTTTGTCAAGGGTGGCTGGAGTGGGACACTGGTTTTAAAATCTTTTGGGGGGAAATAGTCAAGAGCACATGTGTAGACAGGGATCATACAAGTGATTTTCCATGAAACCACTGAAGTGACTCCAGAGAGATTTTATTTTAAGAAACAACATACAACTAATTTCTGCACTACATTTTGCTGTCACCTCATGGATTTTGTTCCAGCATCTGGAAGTTATTAGAAGGGCTGATTTCTACTTCTCCAAGTATAGATTTTATTTTTCTCAGAGCTAATCAAAACCATTTTCCTTGTCATTTGTTTTTTAGAGTAAGGGGAGAGTTCAGGCATAAAAATGTGGATGTCTAATGTCACTGAAAACATCCAGAGCTATCTCTGAGGTCTCCACAAGGCAGACAGATGTGGCACTGCAGTGAGGGGTTTTTGTGTCCTTTTGGAACAGCAGCTGGAGGCCAGGCAGAATGTCCTTGAGTGACTCAAAAAGAGCCAGATGTCCATCCATAGGCACTTGAATTGCTTTTTTAGTATTTGTCTGGAAAAAAAAAAAAAAGAAAGAAAAAAGAAAAAAAAAAAAAGATTATTTTGTCATATTTGTCGTGGGAATACTTCCTTTTTGATTTTGACTTGGGGGTTTTAATGGAACATTTAAACCAGCACTTAAACTTTTTTTCTCCTGAAAGAAACAAATTAAATTCACACCACAGTCAAATGATAATAATAGAAGGATGCTATATTTAGTTATAGAATTTATGATTCAATTTTAAATCACAGTTTTTGTCTTCGGGTTGTTTTGGAAGTGGAGTGAAGAGGAAGGGACGTAGTTACATTACAGACACAATATCTTGCTGCTGTGCTGTGACGACTTTCTGGTAATTCTTTCACTGAAGGCAACAATCTCCACTGCCTTCAGATGCAGCTTCAGATACTGCCTTAGAAACAAGTTCATACTTTGAAGTACAGTTTTGAGCCCATAGGCTGTCTCCCCAAATAACACCTTTTTACTCTGGTTGCAGAGACAGGGTTCAAAGTCTGAATGAAGGCTTTCCATGGATGGGGCACCCTTTCAAGAAAGCCACCACCAAGAGGACAGTAAGATCTAGTGATTGCCTTTTGTTATCAGGTCAATTGATTCTGCTCAATCAATAACAAAAACAACAAAACCAGTATGTGACTCTCTCTCTAACACTTGTCTGTTCTTTGCTCCTTTTGTCACAGGACTGTCATTAATATTTATGTGCCAGCAATCATTCAAGATTTGGTCTTGTACCAGTGATGACCAGGTATAGATGTGCATGACACAGATGTTTCTTCTTTGTGCATCTTTACTGGTATAAGTAAACATTATGTGATAAGTTACATAATAAGCATTATTCTTTATTTTTGTTTGTTTGTTTTTAAATTAGTCCATGTGATTTCTGTGAGCAAGTGAGTATTAATAAACCAGTTAATTATTTTCTTGAACCTTTCCAAGCTCAAATAACCATTCCAAGTGCTTCAGTTATCTCAGTGTTGCACATATGCATATCACTTACATTCTAATATCTTACACTATTTAGCCTAGAGCAAGAACATGTTAACATACTTGCTCTTTGCAGAAATATGATAAACTAAGGCGATAAATAAATTATGCAGGATCTTTGCATGTCTTTCCATTCATGGTATGCTTATACTTATCATACAACATTTGGCATCCATCTTAGACATTTCCACAAAGATTTTTACAGAGTCCAAAATTAGGTTTTTAAGTTCAAGGTCAAATACAAAAGCTGACAAGTAATCCAACCAGTTAGAGCAGATAAGAATGAAACATTTTAGGCATGAAAATGCTCACTGGGAAACACAGATTCATGTCAGCCAAGGCATTTTCAGAAAGTGAATTTTTCCATTTCAGTATGTCTTATTGCAAACATATTCCAGTGTCATTTCCCAAAATAAACCTACAAAAACCTGCTCTTGTGATTTTCCAGGAACTTTACTTAAAAATAAATAAATAAATAGAGAGAGAGAGAGAGAGAGAGGGAGAGAGTTAATAAAACCTAAGCAAACTATTACTACTTGTTCTGATCTTTAAAACTGTTTTTTTTTGGTTCACCAGTATACTTGAAAGGGAAAAAAAAAAATACAGGACAACCTGAAAATCTTCTCTAGTTATAAGAATTAAAAAGAAGGTGAAAAAAAAAAAAATAATTATTCCACTTCCTCTGCTTCAAAATTTCCATTTCATTTCCCTGACACACACACTGCTTTTCTTTTCTTTCCTAACCACCACCACTTGCTCACTTCAGTAAGAAATTCAGGAGTCAGTGCCCTGTCAGAGGCAAGACCTTTGTCTCTGTACAGGCAGATGAGTTCAAACCAGCACAAAGCTGCTAATGAGAGGCGATGCCAACCCACCTGCTTGTCAGCTCGTACTGCAGAAGACAATGTACAGGGGTAGCACCCTGAGTAGCATCGGGGACTCTGCATGGGCTGCCTCTATAACCAGCTCCTTTAAAGGTCACCGGTTATTTTTGCCTTCTTTCTCCCATAGATCCTTGAACTCTCTGCTGCATAAATCTCTTTTTAAGTCACCATTGTAGCTGGCACACCACACACACTTGGACCCACACCACCAGCCCCTCAGACGCTTTAGGCCAAAGTAGTTTCACATTTAGCTGACACAAAAGAGGACAGTCTTCCTGTTGCTGCTTCGTGTTTCATGAAATGTCTTTTTAATTACAGTGATTCTACCTCAGTTGCTTTCCCGCTATAATAAGCCCTCTACTGCCAGGAGGAGAAACAATAATAACAACAAACCCTGCATTAGGAGGAAACATTTCAGTCCTTGATACAAAGCTTGCTGCCATCTATTAATTAACAGAGGCCACAGGAGCTGTTTTCGTTGTTCTTGAATGAGAATTGTATTTACAAGTGATAGCTATATCCTTTGTAATTGGAGGCTGCAGAAATAACCTACTAATCACCTGATCATTTCAACCTGAATTAAGGTGGTGATGTTTCCAAGAAAAGATCTGAGGATGTGTTCCCAGGCCAGACCTGTACTCAGGGATGTAATCATTTATCTCTTCAGGATTTGTATATCTGCCTGAAGAACAGTTCTAAGAATAATCTAACAATGCAGAAAAGCCTGGATTGCTTTATGCATTCACCTTTGCTTACCTTCTGCTTCTATTTTATTTGATTTGCTGGTGAATATTTGCATCAAGTGCAAATCTCAGTAATATCTCAGACAAAATTAATGGCCTCTTAATGGCAAATATTATAGTAAAACATGTTTGTTTAAAAAGTTTACTAATACTGGAGAATAAGCCTTTCAGCATGGAAATAATTAAATAGAGAAATGCATATTTATTTAAATATATAATTTAATAAATTTAAGATATATATATTTAAAGCTCAAGAACATAGAAAAACAGCTGTATGGTTCAGCTCAGAGACATATACAGCCAATTACGTTTTTTTTTTTTTTTTTTTTGATAGTGGCCATAACAGAAAGTTCAGGACAAGTATGAGAAGACAACAACTCTGCAGAGATTCTTCCAAGAAAGCCTGGCTGATTTCCAGCAATTTGCGGCTTAGTGACTTCAGCAAAATGTTCTCGGCCACAGTGGTCAATGACTTCATTATTTGTTATGCAAATCAGTCATTTAAAACACAACACATTAGGTTTAGCCGGTCACATTTGAATAGTTGTTGACTCCTCCTGGCCCCTAAATTGGCAAGTGGCTGCTGTTAAAAACAGGTATTTGTTAATTATGGCGTGTATAATGTCAATCTTTTTCATCTGTTTGTGTCATCAGCTACTCTGGTATTTTAGGTGGCCTGCACAGAAATGTTGAGTCTCCTCAACAAAGCTGGGGATTTTTTTATATTTTTAATTATATTTCCCTGGGAGAATATATATATATATATATATATATATATATATATAAAGTAGGGAAACGATAACCTTCGAGATATCTTCGGGTAAGCATTGTATTCTGCACACACACAAAAATAAAAACTAAACAAAAAAATCTAAATATTGAAACAAACATTGTAATTTCTGCATCAGCAAACAAAGACCAGAGTGATCAAAGTCTAAAATGCACCATGTATCTGAAACCTTCAAAGTTAACAGTATGCAAGAATTATTCACCTGTTTTCCAGATAACGAATCTGGGAGAATTAAAATATTTTTATAATCAATTACATAACAGGAAAAGAGTGACTATGTATAAATGATGAGCTGTTCACCATGTTCAGCACAAAAATATAGCTATTATGAATATGACTGGAATTATCCATGTTTAAGAAGAAACTGATGGTTTTATGTTCTCCAGCCCAACTACTTTAATTCAGGGATTTTCACTGGGTTTGAAACATTGTGGGAGAAAGCAGAGTAAGGCAATCACAAATGTCTTTAAAAGAAAGGAAATTTTGAACAAGGAAACAAAATCCTACAATCCCAAAATGTAAGCTTGTTCCCTGACTGTGCTTTGTGACATGCATATACCGCTTCTTATTCCTGCTCTCTTGGGTGCAAATCAATCTAAATGCTGAGCTGTTTTTTATGTAGTTTCTGTTCATGAGGTCCTGGATATAGATCAATCCAAATGCTAAATTGGTTTTCATCAAGTTATTTTTTGTCAGTATTTACAGCAAGAATTTTCTCACATCATTCAAGTAATGATGTAAAAAAGTAAAAAGCTTAAGTTCGTAGAATGGAATTGTGCATTACACTAAATGTTGTGCAGTCCTCTCCAAATAAAAAATAAAGTAAAATAAAGTAAAATATAATAAAATGAAATGAAAACCCTAGTGGTTGAATTACCTTATTTTATTATTATTATTATTTTTATTATTTTTATTTTTAAAAAGATTTTGAAGCCCTTTCTTACATTGTTTTATTTTGTTATTTTGTAGAAATAGAAAATAAGAGTAACAATGGGCAAACACTAAAAAATAACATAACTAGAAAAAAAGTATATTCCCCACAAGGTTTATGATAAAAAAATAATATAGGTAGCTTTTTATCATCTGGAATTATTAGTCTAGTAATGGTTGATTTGTTAGACACAGCTCAAAGGTAATTTGAGTTGCAGAATTAGATCACATGGCATTCTGTTTTCACTACTTCTGTTTTCTTTATAAAATATATCCAGGATGTTCAAGTAACACTTGAAATTGCATTCACTTACCAATAATATGTTGTACTGCTGAGCCACCAAAAAAAAAAAAAAAAAAAAAAAAATAGTTTAATAGCAAAAAATGAAGCAAATACAGTGATAAAATATGCAACTTTTTCTTCTGAACTATTAAGTTCTCAATCTCATGCCTTAAATTTGACCTAGATGGTATTTTGGCTTACTGATTTGCCAAAAGTTTAAACAGTATTTTCACTTGGAGTCAAATCAAGATTTTTCTTTTATCCTTGACAATGTCAAGATAGTAAAATTAAACTTTTTTTTTTTTTTTTTTTTTTTTTTTCTCCAGTTTTCCTTCAGATCTGTTAAATTGTTGCATATTCAGACATTTTGCAAGATAAAAGCTCTTTGTTCCATTGGTCTCTTCCTGGTCTCTTCCTAGGTTTTTCTTCCGGAACTTATGAATCAGAGGGAAAAATAATAATTATCTGGTACCACCACACTTGTGCTAACCTGATATAAAAGCCTAGCACTAACGTTCCGTATTTTTTTTGTCATGGATTTTTCATGATGAGATGTTATGCGACTAACAATTTGACCTCTTCTTTAATTATTTGTTTTGGTTATGATTTTAGCTAGATGTGTTATTTGAAATATGTTTTTCATCAACTATCTAAAAGCAGTCATTTAATAAACCTTTGAGAGCCATAAGATTTTTTGTATTTATATATTTAATCTCTTCTGGCAGGGAACAGTCATTTATAGTAGAAAAGGAAAGAAGGAAGAAATGGAGGGAAAGGAGAATAAAGAAAAGAGGAAATGAGAAAAGATTTCCCAGTAGTAGTTATCACATCCAAAGTTGATTTTCTTTTTTGTTGATATTTAATCCTTTCTCATTATTAGCCTGTCAAATATTAGTTGTGAAACAGGAAACACTTCAGTTTGTAAGAATCTGAAGGGATTGCTGCTGTTTATATTTGTGGTTGCTTAGATTGTGCAGTTACGTACATATGTTTCTCAAGGTACAATTCAGGGAACACATTGAAGAATTCACTGTGTCAAACTTTAAACTAAGGGGATGGTCTCCCTAGGTACCCCTGTAGTCAGTAAAAAAGGGGGGGGAGAGAAAGAGAGAGAGAGAGAGAGAGAGTCTCCTTAGAGGAAAATAATATACATCTGTCATCCAAAATTAGTATAAATGGAAGTGTGCATGTATATACATACATACATACATATATATTCAACAGCTCTCCTTCCATAGGTCAAATATGTCTGTGGAAGCACATGGGCTGTTGTTGGCATGTTTTACATAGATACCAAAACAATTTGACATTTAAACCTAGAGATTGATGGACCCCCTGCTTTCCTGTGGTAGTTAATTTTTAGGCAACCCATTAAATAAATGAATAAATAAATGAAATTCTGAGCTAAACACTAGTGCTCTGTTGCTTACAGTTTTTGCTGAAAGACCTACAAGAAAATTTCATCCCTATAAGATATGATTCTGTCCCATCTGAGGGCTGTGACTCAGAAGTGTTTAACTAGAGGTTTTTGCACTCACAGAAATTGAGTTAAATAATTTCCCCCTGCGCATAGTTTGCAGCTTGCTTGGCCTTGAGCATACAAAGTTTCCCTCTCAGGAAAGCTTGTGGTTCCTGTTATGATTTCATTTTTCTTTAGTTTTCCTTTTCCAAAATGCCAGTACTCAGAATAATGAGTCTCTAGGGGATAGATCACATAAAAGATTTCTGTGTTGGATTCATTTAGTCAGTACAGTCAATGGCACACAGAATCTAATTGGTCTGATGTGAAAAAAAAAAAAAAAAAAAAAAAAGGTCAGAAAAAATATGCTTGAACATGCCTGTTTTTCTTCTTACATTACAAATAATGTTATGGCATGACTAGCTCAGCTGTACATATCTACAATATAAAAAAGAATGAAGGTGAGAAGGTGAGAATTTTTCAGGATCAGTAATGAATTCATCAACACTGGCCAGTGCCTGAATATATATGTCAGAGTTGTGTCCTTGTATTTATTATTTAGGTATTTTGCATTATTTATCTAGTAACCACTCATTAAATAAAATCAATGTGTTTACATATTGTAATCGTGTTCTCGGTTCTTCCTTATATTTTCCTATGACAATAAAGAAATTGGCCAGCATGTCATTCTTGTACATAAGGATTTTTTATCACGCTCCTGCATCATCTTCTTTATATTGTTCCTCCCATAAGTAATGCTTTTCCTAGAAATTAAAATCTTCTTTGAATATGTCTGCACCCTTATCCCCTGAGAATACAAGGGCACATTTATCTGAGCTAATTGTCTGGGTAGAAGCAGCACATGCATTTTCTGTAGAGGAAAACTCCATGTTCCTCTCTATGTCCACAAGCTTTGAAGGAAGCTCTCTACAACCACAAGCTTTGAAGGAAGTAATAAATCTGCTTTTGCTCAGTTTCACTTCATTGAATCTTTGCCCTCAGTCCTGCCAGTGATGTGGGAAGGCATTTTTTTCAGAGCAGGGCTATCTGTGTGGTGTGAATACAGCAAAGTGAGGAGGGCCAGGAATGGACAGAAGCACTGGTGTCCTTGTGGCATCTGTAGTGGTTTGTTACTAGTGTATTCTCTGGTATGTTTTTTGCCTGTCACTCTTTCAGATCACGCTTTGGCACTGTTCAGGTGATAGCATAGTCCAGAGTATGTTTCCAGTGGAAAGTATGAGTGAGACTGGGCTCTTTCTGGGGAAAGAAGGAGCTAATCATAGTTAGCTACATGGACAAGGACTGTCTCTACCACTTGAACCTTCAGCCACAGAATGGATCCTTGCCTATTTTGATTTGCTAGGTCAGATGTAAGATAAGAACCTAATCCAGTCCTCAGAAAGCTATCTTCATTGGTTTGAGGTGGGTGTGATTTGTGCCACAAAGCTGAGAGACTTAAAAGAGATGCTAAGAAAACTGTGTTGTATGGAGGAACTGGAACACTTCAGGGTCCTTTTTTTTTTTGATGGCAGAGCACTCTGGTTTGCACTACAAGATAAGTGCTATAGATCCCACAGATCTCCTGTCATCGCTCATGTGACAGGTCTGCTCTTATCAACTACAATTCCAAACCCTGTTTCAAACAGCCTTAATGCATTGTGTTATCACTGGGATCATTGAATGTATGCAGTAATATCTTCAATTGAAAGAACAGAAATGAATTACACTAACAATACTTATTCAACTTGCAGTGTTTGTATTTACTTCTTTTCATCTTTAAAATCAAAAACTGTTTTCTGTTATGAGCAGGTATTTTACCACAACCAGGAAGTTAAAAAAGATAATTAACTTTGGGGCCCTTTGCATGTTCTCAGGCCTGATTTACTTTCCCACCCCCTGGGATCTAGTGTCGTTTACCTAGGCAGCTTCAACCTTCCATGCCTTCAGTACCCATGTTTCATATCTGGCAGCATCTTGTAAACATCTAATATACTAAGGCATCTTGATTGGCACAGGTCACTTATTGTTGGGCAATTTAATTGACCCTTGAGGTGTGTAAGGTTCTACAGTAGTGAATGGGATCTTACCTAATATAGTTAATGGAGTCAAAAAACTAACTAATTGAAGGTGCCATCTTTTAGACGATTATTGACCCCAATGGAATATCTTATCTGCATCTTAAGCACATTTAAACACCTACATGTTGATACCTAAATTTCTCAATGTCTGAAATGTTCTCCACTTCTCATCTCCCTTTGAAGTCAATTAAAGGGGACAGAATGGTACAGGAGTCAGTTCCTCCCACCTCAATACAGGAAGAATGAGTTTCAAACTGGAACTTCCTATCTCATTCTCATAACTGTAAAGCAAGCTTAGATAATTAGTTTAGACTGTCTATTAAACACAGTAGGAGCTCACTTTTCCAGATTACACATCCAGATAGATGCCTACATTAGGTGTCTATACCAGTGTGTGGAATCTCACCCCTGAAGTAAACATCCACATCTGAGTGATCATCCTATCCTCCTTTTAGAGACAGGGGAGAGGAGTACACCCTGGGGAACTGATTATCTTGTCCTCTGTAGACATCTAAATTATGTCAGGCAAATTGCATTTAACAGTGCCTGTGACTGTGAAAATAACCTGGAATAATCAGTTCACATTTACTCTCTAAATGTCTGAAGTTAGATGAGAAGAGCACAACTGTAGGGATCTGAGATGCACTAGCTGTCTGAGTCCCCTCTACAGTTAGTGGAGAAATTGGCATCATAAAACAGAAATGTATAACAAAAGATGACCTTATCTCTTTCTATCAAACAAAAGAATCAGAGTCAAGTATATACTAGCTAGTGAACTCCTATATTGTTAAAAATAGGTTACTCATATTTACCTATCTCATATTTTGTAGTTTCAACCAATACCTAGAAGAAGTATGAATATCTTTTTTTTTGGCTCTCATGAGGAGAGCAAGCTGAGTCTTAAAACCCTGTTTTAGTGAATAAAAATCAGTGTTGTTCTGCTTATCTTGAAAAACAAACAGAAATGAATTTGGGTTAAAACAGCCAGAGGAAAGCAAGAAAACAAATGAATAATATAATGCATGAAACTATTTCCGAGGACAGGAACAGCTGGGTTGTCAGCTCTTTAGAGACTATTAATAGGAATGAAGATTGCATTGTGTGTCACTGGGAAAAGTAACTTCCCTTAGGTTTGAAAAAATAACTTGCCTATTCAACAGATAAGATACAATAGAAGTAGAAAAGGGATTGCTGACTGAATTTATTTTTTATTTTATTTTATTTTATTTATACTTTTAAATGTGGAAAAGGTTAAAAGAAGGTGTTTTCTTTATTTAAAAAAATAGCTTGTTTGTGGTAGATACAAACAGATAAGATACATTTTTCAAATGCAGAAAACATCTTAGGGACTTAGGTGGAATTAAGTTTATAGATTAAAACCTGTGGGAAGAGTCCACGTGAGGCCAGTGTCTGCATGGCAATAAGGAAGGACCTAGAGGGCTTCTACATTTTCAGACACCCAAGACATTCAAGTTGGTCTTGTAGATATGGCAGAAGATCTAGAGGATACTTGGGTCATTCTGGGACAGCAAATGAAGGACAGATGGGACATCCTACAGCATCTTAAATAAAAGTAGGTAGACAGGATGCAGACAACAGAAGCATGCCATTAAATATTTGCTATTTAAAATTCACCTATATGTTTCACACTGGGTGGAGTGTCAAGTCATTTTCTCCTACAAAAACCTGATGTATCTGTTCATATACCTCAGGACATGGAGACTCTTATAGCTGATCATAACACGTGTTAGTATCATGGCCCTGTGTCTAGTTCATTTTCATAGTTATCTTCATGTTATGCTCATGCTCATGTTATGTTCTTCATGCTCAACAAGCTTCCTGCCAGCCAGGGATGAATGAGGTACAGAGCTCTAGTCTTTCACTGGAAATGGGCCTGAATTTGGGTCCCTTAAGCCATACAATTTAGGCTTGAGTACTCCACATCCAGAGCTGGATGTCCAAACAAATCTGCAAAATGCTTGGTACTGGTCCTCATTCTTAGCTCTTCTGTTAGCCCTCTGAGGCTGTGGTTGGCTGCTCACTTAATGCTGTCCTTAAATTGTCCTTAAATCTTTAAATTAAGGAGACAATTCCCTTTCTTTCTGCCACTCATTCTTATCCCTAAGTTAATGCTAAGTTAATGCTTAATACCAGAAGAGGTATTTGCAGACCATGTGGAAAACCAGGCTTGAGAACATCAGTCTGAAAAATACCATGCAAGAAAGGAAAAAAAAATATTTTCTGAAGAATTTATTCCTGAGCCTGGTTAAATTTACAGCTCCAGAAACAGCTCAGCCATGATACAAAAAGGGGAGGGAACTAGTGGAAGTGAGAGAGGATGAGAGAGGTTTTTTAGAATCAGTGAAGGTTTTTATATACATCAAGGTGAGTTCTGAAATCCAAAGAACTTCTTTTTTTTCTTTTTCTTTTTTTTTTTTTTTTGTGTGTGTGTGTGTGTGTGTGCGTGTGCTTTTTTGTTTGTTGTTGTTTGTTTTTGCTTTTGTTTCTCCCTATTGCTACAACATATTAGTAGCATATTAAATTATAACAGTTCTTGACACCCCTGCCTCATCCATATGCTGGGATCTGTCAGCACATGGTAGTTCTTCCATGTTGAAGTGCAGTTGAAGTGCAATTGATCCTTTGCCTCCAAGATCTTGTACTCTAAAAACAAGACAAGAGCCAATAGGGATAGAAAGAACAGAACAGAGAAATAATGAGACAACAGAGTTCAGGACACCAAGCAGTATTAACTCTTTAAAACATTATTACAGGCAAAGGAAAGACTGGACTGCATTTCTGCCAATATTTCTGTGCTGTCTCTGGAGCCATGCCAGGTAAAGGTATCAGAACATGGGTACATATAGATCAAAAACCACAGGACACAGTGGGAGTCAATTTTACCCAAGAAAAATAGCAAGTAGATAACACAGCTAGTGTATACAAAGAAAATGAATTGGACAAATCATCCTTGTGCAGCTCTAAGTACTTGTTTTCTCATACTTAGTGTTTTACCTCTTTAGCATCTCCACACCAATCCATTTATTCAGCTGTTTTATCTTCCTGCTCCCATTCCCTCAAATATCACACAGAAATCATCCTCAGGAATAACACTTCTATCCTTTTGTACGTCCTCCATTTTCTGAATACAGTGGAGCTTTGTTTTTAATTACAGTTGCAATGTGTTACTCACTAATGTCATGTTCTGCCTAACCGTTGGATTACATGTTTTCAGTAATTGCAGTCTTCTTCCCATATTTCCAGGGCTTTTTGTTTTCTGCTTTTAGTCAGATTCATCAAAAGATGGTTTAAAATGTCAATAGATTCACCTTTATTCCCCAGCTGACGGCTTATATTGCAATGTGGTCCTGGAGAACTATACTTTTGCTGTCTAAGGTGCTTGTATATGCACTCAAAGAAAACACAGTTGCAATTCAGAAATATTTTTGTTATGGAAAAACATTATGCAGGTAGCATATGGTATCAAACCCAACATTCTCTGGCTCCTACAAAAGGTTCTAAGCAGCTCAGTAAATGCCAAGTAATTTTCATTAACTGACATTAATTGATTCAGAACATTCATGATGGGGATTGCGAAGAATCACAGGTCTATTGCCTCATTCATTAACTTTCATATGGCCAAGATGATTACATCCCTCTCTAATGCCAACCAGGAGACATTTTAATGCATGTCAGTTATATTCTGAGACCAGTTTGGTGCTGCAGAACAGTAGGTTATAGTAAGCTTATCAGGGGAGGAACCATTTTGTGATAAAAAGTAGCAAAATCCATCAGAGCCTGAAGAGATTATGAGAAGTATGGTTATTTTCCTCTGTTATTTCATTATTGGATCTTCTTTGGGTATGTATATAGTAATAAAGAATACAGTGAGTAAAGTAAATGACTGTGATAAACAGAAATTAGATTTCTAAATAAGGTTTTAGCTTACAAAAAAAAAAAAAAAAAAAAGATCAGTTTGAAGCAATGAATGGACATAAGTAGA
This sequence comes from Oxyura jamaicensis, assembly GCF_011077185.1. Taxonomy (NCBI): domain Eukaryota; kingdom Metazoa; phylum Chordata; class Aves; order Anseriformes; family Anatidae; genus Oxyura; species Oxyura jamaicensis. The sequence goes on from NC_048894.1 coordinate 3,687,776, forward strand.
ATAAGAAACTCAGATTCTCAAAAATAAGTGAGGTTTACAACATCAACTGCATCAACATGTTTGAGAACAATAACAGCAGACTTTGTTTTCTTTTTTAGCGTGGAGAAAAACTCATAAAAAGAGGAGTTTCCATCTAGTCTGTTTAAAGTTCAGGTGTTAGAATGGGACCTGTTTTGTAGATCAGCTGGAGAACAGATAGGAAAAGCAGGTGCAAGAGAGGAAATCTAGGAAGAAGAAAAGTACCAAGAGACCAATGCCTTCTCCTGAGGACCGCTTATGACCACCCATGTCAAGATACTACCCTCCCCTTTCTCTCCTGAAAAACAAACAAGCAAACAAACAAACCAAACCACAAAGGTGGTTTGCACTCGGTTCTGCTCCACAGGGGGAGACTGGTTTTGATAACCTAAAAGACTTCACCAAAGTGATCTGAGAGGCCTTAAATAATGGAATGTAACTGAAACATTCTGGATTGGAATGTCATGTTGATATTCATTTAATTACATCTCCATATTCACAGACTCTCTCTCTCTCACAAACACATATATTGCTGTATATATATACAGCAATAAAGTCCCTGAGTAACTTAATCTGATGCTGAAATTTATCCTGTTTCGAAGTGAGGAGTTGGCAGGGGCTGGTTCTCCACAGATGCCTTCTGATCTGAATTATTCTGTTACTCCATGATCTTATATACTCAAGCTGTTTGAGTACTCTTCAGCAGGAATTCTCATCTGTTTTTATCTTGGGGGTATTTGATTGATACCTATTTTGCATTTTCTTTTGTAACTCTTAGAATAGGAACCAATGATATTATGTGGTGCCTATCTTAATGATTCTATGATTCTATATAATGGGTTCCTTTTTTTTTTTTTTTTTTTCAGTTGAATGAGAACTACATTATTGACTAGTAAGAGTTGGCCATAGTTTTAATTCCTTCTCTAGAGAAAGGGAGAACTGTCAAAATAAGACTTAAAATCATTTTTTTGAGTGGCTTAATCACTTGATTTTATAAAAAATTGATTTTGATGTAGTGTTTGAAGCTTACCTGAACAGGTAAATGATCAGATATTATTATGCACTAATAAAAGACAAAGATGTAGGAAAGAGGAGGTAAATGAGAACTGGGTTACCAATGTTATCCTACAAACTTCTGCTTTCATTCCCCTCTTTATCACGTACAGGTTGTAGGTTTGACTGTCTCTCTGACATAAGCCTGGGGTTACCATTTGATCTTAGATCCAAATGTTGTCGATTTGCAAGCCTAAGGTGAGGTACATCATGACACAAAACACCTACATTTCAGCATTTTAATACAGCAAAGCACACATTCCCCATTACAACAGAGACAGATCTGGTCTGGACTACTAGAGTGCAAAGAGAGAAATTAATAGATATCGCTGACATGACTCAGTTGCCCAAACACAGATAAGAAGTGTTACTCGAGGTATCCTTGTATATCTGAAATATCTACATGGAGCTAGCAAAAATGACAAAGGACTTACAAGAGATCTATACAATTATGAAGAGATCTGCACATATATGTAATTCCAGAAGTGGTGTTAGATGCCTTTTTTGGAGTGGCTTAGGTGAACTCTGAATCTCCTCTGAGTATACAGAGCCCTTGAGTTTAACACCACTGGGAAATAATGAATGATAAATGGGATATGAAATAGCACTTCAATCTTATCAAGAAAAATGCTTCTGTCATGTCCATAATTCCTACCCTCTTGGGCCCTGAGAATAGCTTGGTTCAATATTTACCGTGGCAAAATCCAGAATTGGTGCCTAGGTCCTATGAACCCTGACATTTAAAAATTACTATCATTTTTTTGCCTTTTTCTTCTTCTCTCACTCCCTCCTACCCCTAAAGAAGCAGACTGTAGGAAAGAAAGGCTTAATTCTTTACCCATTGCACCCATAAATAAAGCTAGATTTGAGACAAATTTATTCAAAAGGTCCAGAAAGACATTATGTGGCTTGCAAACGAAATCCCGTCACTGCTTGAAATTCCCACCTGAGAGAAGGGAGATGAAACTACCTCTTGCAGAGTGCCCAGGGAATGCCACCCTGCCAGACCCACTGGAAACACAGCTTTGAAAACCTGTTGCCTCCAGCTGCAAGCACAGGCTGATGATAAACAGAAGGAGAGGTGAATCCAGCATCTTTTCTTGTACGGGGAGCATCTGCCTCCAAATACACCCTCAAAGACCAGCTGGTGCTCCAGCTCCCTGCAGTTTTGCAAAAGGCAGGTTCACGGAGGTGAGTCCAAAATCCTAGGGGAATCTCAAGCCTGGTCCTGCGGGGCACGAAGGTGCGGGAGGAAAAGTTGCAATTGTCGGGATCCCCAGGAGGGACCCGGGGGTCGGGGAAAGGAGGTGCAAGGAGCTCCGGGGCGGGTCTTGGGCAGGTGGGGGCGGGCTGAGCATCGGCTTTTGGCAGCCTCACAGGAGGCAGAGGGAGCGGGAGGACCCGGAGGATGCTGCGGAGGATGCTAAGTTTGTGCTGGCTGCTACTCCCCCTGGTGAGTGTCCGGCGGCGGCCCCGGGGGAAGGGGTCCCTTGGGCACCTCTGCCTTGCATTGGGTGCCGGGGGGGTTCGGGGGAACCGCACATCTGGGGGCCCACACAGCTGGCCACAGCTGGATGGCTCTGCCACTGCCCCGCAGGGTCCCGGGGAGGGTCGTCCGCAGAGGCTGGGAACTTTTGTCAGATGGGGAAGCAGGCAGAAGGATGGGAAAAAAAAATGAAAAGAAAAAAATAAAAGAGAGGGCGAGGGGGAAGGAAAAAAATAGAAAACATATTCCAGAGTTACAGATTTAACCCAGCTCTTTTCTTTAAATTTTCCAGCCCTATGATGCTGTTAATAAATCTCTTTCAGTTTCCATTCATTAGAACTGCAGTTTCCAGAGGACAGAAAAGCATCCCTAGATCAGAGTAGCTGTAGCATATCTTTAGAGGGACAGGAGGGGATGGCTTGCTTCCTATCTTGTCCTGAGAAAGGTAACTTTGCTGAAGAGAGAGGATAACTAAAGGGAATACTTTCTCCTGATGTATTTGGGACATTTACTTCTGTGAGAAGGCAATGATGTTTTTACTGCTGAAGGCAGCTGCTTATAATGTCACCAAACAGGAGCCTGAACCATCTTGTGTCTGCTGTGCACTGGAGGCAGCAGGTGAGACTGTAACATTAAACATCAGGGAAGATGTATGGGCACAGAGATGCAATTCAAGCATGTGTATCTCTCTGGTGCCCAGTGCCAACTGCTGGTGTTGCCTGCACTGATTAGCAAAAGCAGGTGTAGGTGTTAAGTACATCCATATCTCCTCTTTCCCCTACATCTTTAGCCTCAAATAATTGTTTGGGAACCTTCCTGGGTGTGATTCCTAGGGACTCATTAATTCTAACTTTAGCAATTTCACAGCTGAATGTTTAGTGTAGGCTAGGATTCAGACTCCGTCTGTACTCAATGGGGAGACAGTCGCCTTCCCTGGAAGCATTTCCTCTTGTCCTGAGAAAGATAGATGGGGCAAATATTCCTATAAAGCCTATTCTCTCCCATTGATGATAACAGCAGCCTAAAGGGTTACAGACCAGACTTGACCCTCCTCTTTAATAAGGTGAAAGACAGAAGGCAAATTCTCACACCAGCACCTCACATCTTTTGGAACACTGGATTTTCTTTGTGTTTAAGCAGCTTTATTTACAGCTGTTAAGATGCAGAATCTTGCTACACAAATCTTGTTACATACAGTTTTTATTCAGGGAAAACTAGTCAACCTGCAGTGTTATGCTTCTACAGGTAGAGTGACTTTGGCATTTGGACTAGCCTTTTTACACACATCAGAGGCATAGCTTATTCTTGCAGATGTCTGCAGAGTGGAGCTAACCTGGAATGATGTATCATGCACATCTGTGGGCTGGCACACATTTTAACATTTTAGCATAGTGCAGCAGTCTGTGCCCATAATAAATTACTTATCAGATGGGATGAGAGAACAGGATTTCCTGTTTGATAAACTGTATGCTCCAAGTAGCTTTTGGCATCAAACTACTGCTTACATATGAATGCCAACTACATTTCTGGTAAGTGTCAGTGATCTAAATCTTGGTGTTTTCATGCCCCAGCCTTGGTCTGATGGGAAGGTTTGGACCCTAAGTCAGAGAGTCAGGAAAGACCAGAGACCCACTGGATATTTTGAGCAAACGGTCTTTTCATGTCTCAAAGGATCACAACAGAGTGAAAAAATAATTCTAATGTCGATTCTCCAAATATTTATTAATTCAGATATGAAAATAAACCAGAAGAATCATCCTGAAATAATCCTGAAAACTTATTCCATGAAACTAGGTACTTCTACCTCCTGTCAGCTCCCCAGGGAGCTGTATGTTGCAGGATGTACTTTCTGCATTGAAGAATAGAGTCCTTGGCATTAAAAATTACCATTTGCTTGTAAGTGACAAGCAACTGAGAGCAGTGGGTGCTGAAATGCATAAAAAGGACTTTTCCTGTCTTAAAGAGCTTAGTCTCAGGAAACAGAGGATGGGGAGCTGAAAAGACCCTATATTTGTCATCCTTCCTGCTGAACTAAACTGCTTTCATCTCCAAACACTTAAAAGCTTTTCACATTTCTGGGGAAGGGCTTCTGCCTGGTTTGAAGAATGGAGGTGAGAGGGAGCATAGATGGGTTATTGTTGAGGTAGTAGGCGTATGGATCCAAATTCATAACAAGGTGCTAAGTTCTCAGTAAAAGAGACTTGGGCTGGCTTAAATTCCTGACACAGCTACTACTCAATCTGCATTTAAGGGACATATCTGTTTCTTCTAGGGATTCAGTGTCTGCACGCCTTAGGTTTCCCTCCACAGGCAAGTGGAGGTGTGGAAGGATCCATCTGCTCAGGCATTTTGTTCTCCTGGAGCGAGTTAATGGAGGGAGACAGGCTCCTGTATAATGAGTCACTGTGTCCTCAAACGGGTGTCTGAGAGAGGTGGGAGGAATCCTCCCCTGGAACTGCCTGTCTGCCTTCATTGATTATTAAGGGAGTCTTGATGGAGGAGTTCAGATTAATCATCTAAAATTATCTGTCTAAAATTAGGAATTTTGTCTAAAGTTACTAGTTTAGACTCCTTTAATACTAATGGGAAAGGGTAGGAACACTCCAAGAACAATGGCTATGGCTTTGGTTAAGTGAGCTTGCTGATGGTCTTTGACATCTAAGTTTCATTGCTCTGAAATTTGGTGACATGAACCCCACCCTTAGGCAAACATATTACGCATACGGAAAGGGAGAAATTTCACCTTAATAAGGGCAATTGAAATAACAAAGAGAAGGATCCTTGGCTATTAGGGTGCTTTCATTCTGTAAATATTAATGGCAGTATTAGTTAAGAAATTAAATGCTCTAACAAGTTTATAGAGCTAATGTTTTCATTTTCATTTTCTTCAAGATAATACTAATTACACTGGGTTTGTAAACAAAATAAATTATTATGTATGAATTGTCACATAGAGAATTATCTATGAGTAAATACATACACTGAAATACACAGATATGTATGTGCAGCTAGTACTGCTCTGTATAAAGCTATGTGGTTAAATACAGTCAGATAAATACAATCCAATACACAGAGGAACATTCAAACATTACTCCAATGTCTTAAAAACAATCTTGAAAAGATATTCCTCTAAATGACTGTAAGGCAATCAGTATCTCAACTTCTCTTGTTCCATAGGTAATAGAGTTAGAAAGAGGAAACAAACACTGAGAATGTCCTCTAGGTAGTCATTTTCAGCCAAAAAGACTCCTGGAATAATCTATTTAAACTGGCTGAAGAGAAAGATTGGAAATAGGCCTTTACCTTTGGGGTTAAAAGCTTCGGGGATCAAGACTGTGTCAGAACTTTCAAGTTAAGGGCAGGATTTTTTATGATAATTAAATATGCCAGAGTCATGACACTGCTGTGGTGACCTCATGCTTTACAGTCAGTCAGAATCAGGAGTGGTAAACATGGCTTGGTTACAGCAGTAAAAAAAAAAATAAAAAAATAAAAAAAAGTGGATACTCACTTTTTTTCCAAGCACACTTAAGCATTGGGCTCTTTTGCTGTGTAAGAAATGTTGACTTTTTAAAAATAGTTTCTTCCAGTTTTCTGACAGAATGGAATACTGCCTATATTGTATTATAATCTTGTTGAATTGCTTGTAGGTCAAAATGAATAGGAATGTCCTTACTGCAGTGATTGTGAATGTAGTTAAACTAACGTGGACAGGAGCTTATGGAGCTCAAGGTTTGTTTTAGTTCCTTTCACATGGGAAAATTGTCCCATTAGGAACCTATGGTTCCTAATTTCAAAACATTCTAATTAGTATTTGGCTTTTTGAGAAAGGAGTGAAACAGGTGGACAAGGACAAGCCTTATGGAAGATTTTCATAAGATATATTCAACAGATTGAGAAGTTCATGAAAATGGCTGGGGGTTTGTTAGACTTCTTCAGTGAATAGACATGTATTCAGATTTTTTTATGAGCCACCTTTCATCTTGAATTCATCACTTTGATGTGTTCATCAACATTTCAACTTTAAAAATAAAAAAAATAAAAAAAAAAATAAAAAAGCATGTGCTTCAGAGCATGTTCTTCTTCTTTGAACTGTGTCTTTGGTAAAACCAGCCAACTTACCGGAATGACTGAACACACCATTGCACAGTTAAAAAAGGTCAGGGAATGCATGATTTTCACATCTTTGCTGTGCTCTTCTGTATCTCAAAATAGCAAGTGAGTTTTAATCCTCCCAGGTGAGAGTCTATATGACATGGATGGCAGACAACTCTGGTTTGAATATGGAGAAGAAACTATTTGGGCATCAAAGTCATAACAGAAAAAGCTGAACAGGAGAAGCCTGGACTTGGAGAGCAGGGAGTACAGAGATGACTTCACAGGAGATGAGATCTGAGAGATGAATTCAAACTGTGGAGACAGAGGGAAAAAAATAGTGACGAGTGTTATGAATACTCTTAGTAAGTGATTTATGCACTAGATGCAGAACTTGTTTGTGTGATTTTAGGCTTCCACTGCACTGGAAACTTAACCAGATCACTGGAAATATACTTCAAGTTCTTGAAATATTCCTATCTTGCCACGTCTTCATTCAGCTACTTCTTCCATTTTGATTACTTTTCAAAATGACTAAGAGTTACCATTTCATTCCTGTTTTTCTGATCCCACTGAATTTATTTTTCAGAATTATATTAGATGCCCAACTCTGAAGCACTTCCCTTGTTTTCAGAGAGAAAATGTCCCTTCTTTTTCCCAAGTGTGCTAATAGACTTTTTAATGAGTGAAGATCTGTCCTTTATGTGAGTCTAAATTACAGTTTTTCTATCACAACAGTCTGAGGGCACCATCTCTGTATGGACTCTCACAAACAATTGCTTTTAACTAATCTGCACTAAGTATGGCATTAGGATGTTGCTAAAAATACTTCCCTGAGCTTGCTAAATCTGGTCTTGTCCAACACAAGAAAATTAAAGCCCAAAGCATCATTAGCTTGAATTTTCTGTTTGGGCAAACAAATGAAAATACAGAGGAAATACAAAACAAGGCTATGCTTCTTACTATCAGTAAGTGTACTGCTCAAGGTTTCAATGCAGTATCCTTATGGATGTTAAGAAAAAGAAGTTCAAAACTAAGTACAAATCCAACATCTGGCTCCATAAACTGTCTCAGGGTTTTAGCATGCCTGCTTCTATCATATACAACTTTTTTATGTTCACTTCTGATTGCTTTTTTCCAGGCAACATTGTTTCAGTTGTTGGGACTTAGATTTAAGACACCACTGTGAATTTTGGCTGGTCACTGAAGTTCAAGACTGCAAAAAGATCTCAGTGTAGCTCAGCAATGCAAAGCCTCATTCCTTGAGTGCTGTCCACAATACTGCATGAAACATCTAAGTTTTCTGTATAATTCTCAGGGTGAAGGCACCCTGTAATGTGATTTTCAGTAAGGTCAATGCCATGTTACTGCCTTACCAGTAGGAAAAGTTGATCCAAGAAGCAGCATTTTGAATTAGTCTCTGAATTATTACCACAGCAGTGAAGACTATGTCAGATTGGACACCCTTACTTTGGTTCCTAAATTACCCTTTTCTAAGGTGAACAGGAGATGCTCTTTTCTGACAAGAGCTCAGTAATTACATCAGATGCCTCCCACATTGCCATACTGTGTCCCCAGTCTGGTGAAGCAACTCACGCAGGGCCCTTGCTTTCTAGAAAGCCTCATCATCTAACCACTGCAGGCAAGTTAGAGCAACAACAGGCACTTTTCTCTCATGGCACTGTGAGAATAATAAGGAAAAAATAAGTAAACCTTAGCCAACAAATCACAAATAATGTTCTGCCCAGAAGGCTTTCCTTTAACTGTAAAATAGCTTAATGGTTGCCTTTTTCTTAAAGCCAGAGGAAAACGAACAAATTGAAGCATCATCACTGTTCTCAATTTCTTGTATGTGTCATTTTTTCCTTATTTGTTTATTTATTTTACTGTGGGATTACTTCTAATAAGCTACGATATTGTTTGTTAACAAAATCAGCCTCATTTTTGCTTCTTATAGGGTAAGCTGTAGGTTACCTCTGTAATTACACTTGATCTTGATTTTCTAACTGTCAGAAATATTTAATCTATGCTCTGGCCTATAACAAACTAGTCACTGGCACACCAAACCCAGTACCCCCAAATCAAATACAATTTATATACACTTCTTAATTGCTAAGCTATCAACGGTAGTGGCATCTCATTATTGCTGAGTATCAGCAACAGTTGTTCTAGAGAAAATCCTACAGTCATGTTTTCTGATGATTGATCATTGCTGTCAGAGGCAGAGGGCTGGACTACATGGACAAGGGATCTGATCTCTTATGGCAGTTCCTCTGTCTTTTGGAAAACCAACTCACACCTTCCATGTGGATAGAGTATGGCTTCCCAGCCAATGCAAATGAATTTCACTCCACTGGTTTCAGTGCAGTTCTGGGTTATGGTTACTGTTAGTCTGGTTCAAAAGGTGTGGATTTACCAAAGGAGGGAAAAGGCATGCATACTTCCTTTTTGACAATGCATCTGGGAGGGTACAGTTGCTTAGTCCCTCATATGTGTTACACCTGCAACTGCTGTATGCATTGCTTAAGTTGGCCTGTGGAAAAAGATATCACTTCCTCTTTTGAAACCTTTCATTATGAATTAGATGTCTGCTTTCACCATTCCTGGCACCTCTGGCATGAAGAGGAACCTTAAGTTAACTCATCTATCCCAAATGCTTTTTTTCTCAAAGGCCTTTCAAATCTTTTTTCATGGTTTTGATTTCATTTTGGGCTCTGACTGGTCATTGCTTTCAAGCCAAAGGACTCAAAATAGATGGTAATTGTATAAAATCATGTTGAGTTGTTGTAACTTTTAAACATCAAGCCTAAGAATATTCCATATACAAAGTTTCTCATCATCATCAACAGAGTCCACAAATTCCAGAAAACAAAACAAACAAAAAAAGACTTGTTTCCTGTCCAGTTGAATCCATCCTTATAAATAGAAATAATGAGGGATTTTTTTGGTAACGATCATTTTGTTACTACTACTCAAATTATTTGTTTGTTATGTAGGAAAACCAAAATGTATTTTAAAAGATAAGCCATAAATGTGGCTCACAGTAAAACCTGAAAAATTACATTTCAGAGTTACTACAGATGAACAGCAAGAGATATTTTAAGAATCCCTCATGTTGGTTTATAAACTGTATTTAAAATTGCCCACTGGAGAGATAAAATGCATGAAAAAAAGCCACGTCTTAATTTTCTTTTCATGCAGTGTCCTTAATCCTCTTTCTGTTCTAATATTAGGAGGTATGAACCATGTCTAGGGCCTCATAATTAAATGCATTTTGTCCATGCTACTTTAAAATCCAAATACAGGTAAAAATTTTGAAGTTTTTGAAGGTAAAGTTTTTTGTTTATTTGTTTAGTTTGTTTGTATTTTGTCCCCACCCCACTCCCCCACCCCACCCCACCCCCCACCCCCCTGCTGGGTATTATTATAAAAATGTAATAGTCTACAAAACTTCCACTCACTTTCAACTGATGCTAAAAGAAGTCCTGGCTGCACTGCTCACTAAACATTCTGAAGGCCAATAAATCAACTTCGTGACTGAAAAGGCAATATAGCAGTGATGTTTTCATCTGCACTGTGTTTTCAAAGTCATTAGAGATTTAGAATGGCCTACAGTCTCCCTCAGAAATATCTCAGAAAGCCTTCAATCCATCACTACAATTAAAATCACTGTCCCCAGAGCCTCTGGCTTTGCTTTGAATAGTATAGCTTGCAAAAGAGCAAACCCTCTGCTCTCTTCCATGTAAGACTCCATGTCTTGAAAATCGCACTATAGCCAAAGGAGTCTTTGGTGCTCTATTCAGTTGTGCTCTACACAGTTTAGTTACTTTCTAGACTCTCTTAGCTCTAATGACTGAGGGGGTTAATTCTGTTGCTTAAATATGTGTGTGGAACTATTTAAAACAACCGATAGTGTTTGAAACTTTGTCATGGGGCTGGTAAAATTAATATCAAACCTACACAAGAGGTCTGGGATACCCTATATCAACACAAATGTCATTAACCATTCCAGGGTGAGTGAAACATCCTTTAAATTTCCACTGACTGCAAAAGAAGCTCAGATAACAAGGTCCCATGTAGACACTGACATTGTAGATAATTTCTCGGAATTTAATTGTCCCTAAAGAAGCACCTGCTATCATTTCCAGACTGTTGAGGCTATTAAGAATATCTTCTCAATGACAGCAAACGTGACTGAGGGATCCTGAAACTTTCCAGAGTTCAAGATGGAGGCCAAGTAAAATACATGACAATACCTCAATGACATTAAGTATCTGTACTTAAGAAGCGGTGTCTAGACCTTAGTAAACAACACTGGTGATGTTTAGTAGTCCATTTAACTGGTTAAATATAGTAATCTTCATCTGGGAAATAAATATAATTCCTTATGCTCCAAAAGTGAATCATACATTTTTTCTAATTTCTTCCTTTGGTGAAATGGAAACAATGCCTCTGCATACCAACTCTGCATCCTCAGAAAGTAAAATGATAAAGTTATGTAATCACTCAGATTGAACTATGATCAGGGCTACCATTTTCTTAATTTCTCTAAATTCTTGGACTTTAATATTGTTTATTCAAGTCTGAATGGACAGACATCTTCTGCTCCTTCCTATGGCTTCTTTCTTTTCTTCCTTTTTAATTATACCAACTGCATTTAGAAGGGAAGAGCTTAGAACATGTCTCTCTGAAGGGTAATTTGTATAACACTGTCATCCCAAAGTCTTCCATGTAAGACTCCATGTCTTTAACTAAGAAATTATCTATTTATGTTTAAAGAAAATTATTATTTACTTATTTTTGATTATAGGCGTAAAAAGGAGTTGGTAAAAAAAAAAAAAAATCCATCTTAGAGAAAAAGTGCTACATGAGCTCTACTTTTACGATACACAGAAAATAAATAAATAAATAAATAAATAAATGTATACATATACTCACACGCATATAAATTGATACATGTACAAGATCACAGCCTCCTTTACCCTTTGTCTATCCTTCTGCTATTTACATTTCCTATTTGCAGAAAAAAAAAAAAAAAAATGGCTCTGTTCACTCTGGTAATCACAGAACTTCTTGGTTATGTTTTCTTTGTCTCACTGAGGTTGCGGGAATCCATCCAGAATGCAAGATATTCCAGCAAGTCGTGAAAGAGGAGGCACTCTGCCTAGAAAAGAATGAATCTGTTTCATCTGATTTTAAAGGTAATAACCTTGATTGCCAACCTCTGATATTAATATCTCTTGTATCACTTCAGGTGTGTGATGTGAAGATACCAGTTTCTGAATCAAAATTTGATCCTATTTTATTTGGCTTGAAGTGCTTCTCCTTCTATTGGCTTCAGCTTTACCTCATCTGATTTTAGACATCTATAAATGCTCAGTGTCTAAGTCAGGATGTGTCTTCTTAGATTCCCTTAGAGTAAATGGAGGAAGGTGGGTGTCCTTAGAAAAATTTTCATTGCCTTTGCCTTGGATACTTACTTTAGGATGAGATGAATCATTCTCTGAAATCACATTTCTCTTTACTAACTATAGAATGAGGCTAAGATGATTAGTTCAGACTCTGACAACTTTAAATGTCTAGTTCAGGCAAGAAAATCATATTTGGATGTATTTTTAAAGTCATTAAAGTATTTTATATGTACTTATATCCAAAACTCCAAGGATGTTTCCACAGAATACAGAAAAAAAAAAACACATGTAGAAATTCTATTATGTTGAAAATCATTCCAATTTGGTGAAAAAGTTATTTTCCAGAAAAAAATGAGAGAAAAAAATCCCAACTTCTTCAAAATATCTTATTTCTACATATTTGGAGTTTTTCTGTTTGTTTGTTTGTTTGTTTGAAATTACTTATTTGTAGCAGTGTCTTGAAACCTATTATATATCCAAATATAAATTTCTAAGTTAAAATGAACATTTCAGCATTTCTGTAACATATTTTTAAAATGCTGTAAAAGGGAATCTCTTTACTATGGTTCCAGCATTTTAAAGGCCTGCTTTTAATTGGTTCAAATTAAAATAACAAATATCCAAATTCTTTCAAAAACTCAATCCCATTTTTTTTTTTTTTCTGGCCAACTTCAGTTAAAAAAAGATAGAAACTGCCTCTCAGTTATAAAAAATTATCAGATGGACATTTTCTAGAGATGAGTTATGAGACAAAGTTGTGAATGGTATGAATAGAAGTATTGCAGCCACATGGAAACCTGCCTTTAGAAGCCTACAGTTTAGAGACTAAATCTCAGGACATGTCCTTTATCTTGTGTATTTTTTCTGAAGCCTGTCCAGTCACTCTGGTATCTGGCATTCTTCTTGTTCTTGTCCATTCTATTTTATTGTTATTTTTTCCTCACCTCTCCACCTCCTTTTATCAACTCCAAAATACCTCCTGGATACATTTTACACCTGGAACACCTACTAACAAAAATTCTGAAAACAATCAAGCTTTGTCCATCATGATTTATTACAAGCATTTTGTCTTTTAAAAGTACAGTATGACATTCCAGATATTTTTCTCTTTACCAGGAAAACAATTACATGATTTTGGAATCCTCTTTGTAGCAAAGGCTACTCAAATAAATAAATAAATAGAATCCTGAACCGTCTGCTAAACTATTTAAAAATCTTGAACCTTGTCAGCTGTGATTTTTTTCAATGATCCCCTTTCCACCTTTTGTTCTATATAGGTGGAAAGAGTTTAATGAAAATCTGTTCTGGTATTTGCAGCCTTTCTCAGTATATTCTAAAATGAAACATTAGATCTGGAAAAACAATTCATCTAGGGTTTTTTAAAAACCCTAAGGTATTTTATCTAGGGTGTTTTAAAATTTGTCTCAGATTGATAAAAGTCCCTGGATGTTTTTCAGTTTTCAGGAACTGCATATGAGACAAAATCAAAGACCACAATTTGTAGTTGTTTCCCAGCACTCTCAGAGAATCAGAGGCAGAATTATTCTGTGTTGCAGACTTTTTAATCTAAAGCCGTTAGTCATTATCCTCACTATACAGAGTGGTGTCTAATGAGTGTCCTCAGTGGAGTCAAGGGTGCAATTCCTCACTTCTTGAAGTTCATGTGTAAAACAGGTCAATTGAATCAAGCTCTAAAAATGCTTATTTTTCTCCTTTGAAAAACAAACAAACAAACAAACAGAAAAACAACAAAAGAGTTTTGGGTGTCTGAAGCAGACTTAAATGTCTATGATGTCAACATTACTTCATAGGATTCCTACTGCACTTGTCCTTATGGAGTCTCAGATGATTTAGCCATTCGTTAGTGTCTTGAAAACCTCAGCATGTGAAATGTTCTTGCTGACTTTGCACTCAGTGTTTTCTCTATCAGCTATAGAAGTTATTGGAAATGAAGCCCACCCACTCTGCAAGATAAAACATCCAGGTCCCCCTCCCAGATAAGTTCATCTAATTCTGTTATTTAACCCCTCATTGTCAAACCCCTCATTGTCTAAATTTTTAGACTCAGTTCCTTAGAAGTCTTTTAGTGCTTCTTAGAGGAACTCTTTAAGTCTCTTAAAATGTGCAGACCACTGCAAGTCTATGTGGACCTCACATTACCTAACTATTCATTTGAACTCTT
>NC_048894.1:3702030-3716012 GCF_011077185.1 Oxyura jamaicensis
CAAGTCTATGTGGACCTCACATTACCTAACTATTAATTTGAAAATTAGCAGCCTAGTTTGGTCTATAATCAACAGAGAGACCTAGGTACATGCAGTGAGTGATTCATCCTGTCCTCAAAAAGGAGACACCGATTTATGGGATGAATCATCCACTGGAAGTCCCTGTTTCTTTCTGCTGATTACAGGGGGAACATAGCTAAGTTTAGATAACATTTTTTTAGACAATTAAAATGAGAGATAATGAATCAGAGCGTCTATTTCCCCATCTGGCAAATTGGGGATACCAGGAATTTCGTCCTTCGGGGGGTGATGTGAGGATAATCCTGTGGAAGATTCTCAGGACTATTCTTTCAGAAGCCAGAGAGTAACTTTGCTTGGCTACAGGCAAGTAATATTGCTTCCACATTTCAGCTCTTGACAATTTTAGATTCGCCTTGTCATCAGTCATAGAGGAAACAGAAAAGAATCGGTGAAAGAAAATAACACCTCCCAAATGAAACTCATGCACTGTTTTATATCTGCCTTATGACTACCTAGAGATTAGTTTCTGTTACAGCATGGTGCTTTTTTATTGGTTCAGCCACCTTTACATGCTGATAATTTTTCTGTGCTTCACCCACACCTACCTGACAACTGACACAGCATGACTGCAGCTTGAGTGTCAATGTGATGCATCAGTAACAATGCTGTGATTGACTATAACTTTTGAAAACACCTTTTTTTTTTTTTTTTTTTTTTTTTATTGGATGCATAGTTAATTAACTGCCATGTATCTTCAGCCAAAAACCTCTGTTTAAGGAACCTCATAACTGCCAACCAGCCAGATCTGTTTCCAGTTATGATTATTTCAGAAGATGCTGGGAGAAATTCTTCTGCTTCAGGATGAATCTAATCCCTGATGAAGTCATTGCCAAAATTTTGTTAATTGACTAAGACAAGGATTTAAATCCATATATATATATATATATATATATTTAAGTCAAATGAAACTGATAGTTTTTAAGCATGAAGCCAAGAAGCTGAGTTTTTAAGTTAGATGATTTTCATCTGGACTGAAAGTATTAATAAAAAATCTCAAGAGCAATTATTCCATATTTTTATTTTGTTGACTTTTGTTTTGACAATAAAAAGAGCTGCAGTTTATTTTACTTTCAGAGTGTGTCTGCTTGAATTTAATGTATCTTCTCTCAAAAGATAAAGTAGAAGTGTGTATGTGAGGGATACACTCAAGGAGTAGAATAATGCAACACAGTCCTTCATTTGTAGAGCTTCATGGCCTGTTGTGACTCTTCTTCATGCATGTGTATCAGTGGGAAAGCCATAGACAATCTCATTATGGAAGATCAACTGTGTGATGTTCTGTGTGTATTCCTTTATTTAGAGTTATTTAGAGTTGGGTTCAAAGGGTTATAGTAAATGGCGCCACATTAGGCCAGCGGCCTGATGATACAGGACTTGAAGGTTTATTAAGTTTGAAGATGACACTAAACAGGGAGGAGATGTTGACTCTCTCAAGGTTAGGCCTTAAGAGAGACCGAGACAAATTAGGGGGCTGGGCAAATTAGCCCCGAGAGACAAATTAGGGGGCTGGGCAATCACAAACAATATGAATTTTAACAATAACAAGTGTCAGATTCTGCACCTGGGAAGGGGCAACCCTAGATGTTTGTACAAACTGGGGGGTCAAGAGGATGGAGTACAGCCCTGCAGAATGGGATCTGGGGGGCTCTGGTTGAAGACAAGTTGAATATTAGTCAACAGTCTGTTCTGGCAGCCAAAAGGGCCAACTGTATCCTAGAGTGCCTCAAGCATTGCTAGCCAGCTGAATGAAATGATTGTCCCACTCTGCTCTGCACTGGTGCAGCCTCACCTCAAGTGCTGTGTGCAATTTGGGACACCTCAACATAAGAAGAATGTAAAACTATTAGAGAGCATACAAAGGAAGACCATGAAGATGGTGAAGGATCTAGAGGGGAAAACATAAGAGGAGTGGCTGAAGTCCCTTGGTTTGTTCAGACTAGAGCAGAGCAGGTGAAAGGGAGACTTCATGGCGGCCTGCAGCTCCCTCACAAGGTGAGCGGAGGAGCAGGTGCTGAGCTCTGCTCTCTGGGACAGGACCCGAGGGAATGGCATGGAGCTGGGACAGAGAAGGGTCAGGCTGGGTGTTGGGAAAAGGTTCTTCACCGAGAGGGTGGTTGGGCACTGGGACAGGCTGCCCAGGGATGTGGTCAAGGCACCAAGCCTGCCAGAGTTCAAGAAGTGTTTGGACAATGCTCTCAGACAGACATATCATTTGATTTTTGGGTGGTCCTGTGTGGAGACAGAAATTAGATTTGATGATACTGGTGGGTCCTTCCCAACTCAGGATATTCTATAGTTCTATGATTCTTTCTTATTTATTTATTTATATATATATATATTTTTTTCAGGATGCACCAGAGATTGGGATGGTCTAAGCTGTTGGCCCAGAGCTTCTTTTGGGGAAATGGTTAAAATTCCCTGTCCGAGATTTTTTGAAGAAATAACCAATATCCATGGCAAGATGTTTTTCCTATTCTTCTTATCCCTAGATATTTAGAAAAAAAAAAAAAAATCTAATAGTTCAAGATTAAGTCACTTGCATATTTTCATGATTCATAAAGCTATCTTATGTGACCTGACACAGAGTAATTATGTAGATATGCATATACATCTTGGCTTATGGTGAATACTTGGCAATTTTTGGTGTAGCGTTATGCCGTACTGAATTGTCTAACTTCCTTTGTTGTCTAAAATATATAGGTATTTGCACTAGTTTCCTGAGGTTATAATGGAGTATATCATAGAATCACTGGCTATTTATAAAGCCATGAATAATTAATGTTAGAAAGGACTTCTTGAGGTCCTCTAGTCCAATCTTCCAGTCAGAGCAGAACCAAATTCAAAAATCAAATCTAACTTCAAAGCTAAGTCAGGTGGCTGAGGACTTTGTCCATAACCACTGATTATGTTGTAAGTGCAGGATAGATTGCATAATTTGTTTTCCTCTGTGTGAAGATTGAACTTGCAGAAAAAATGAATGGGAACATCCGTATTAACATTTCAAATGATAGATAAATTATTAACTCTCTGTAGCTAATCTTGCTAAATGTGACTAGACCTGCAAGTATCTAACTTATGAATCAAAGTAGGAATATAAATATGTTTTTCTCTTGTCAAATAATAATAATAATAAACAACCAACAAACAAAACAAAACAAAACTTGTAATTCATTCTCTGATATATTTCACCCTTAAAGGCTTCCTTCAGAGAAACTGTACACAGGAAGCATATTGGTCAGAACCATTCCCACCATACGCTCTTGCCTGTGGATTCGATGAAGGTTCCAGTAAAGGGCCTGAGGATCAGGTGAGTTTTTATTTCCTAATTGTGGTAATCTCCAGAGCACATTCTCCTGAGTATACTGAATAGATGGATGTTCCCACATACCCACCAGAATTCAGTAATTACCCTTCTTCAATGCTAAGCTCAAACCTTCAAGTGTATTTACCACCTGTTTAACAAATAAGGCTTAGTGCAAAGCAAAGGAGTAGCAGGTAGAAGGGCCACTTTCCTCTCCATTTTTTCTTCCTATTTTTACTCAATAGATTCATGGTTAGGTCATCTGTCCTGCCTAACAAAGACTTTGTTTCTCTGAGATAGAGGATTTGAATCTACACTATCTTCCAAGGTAACCTTACCAACCTGTCTATAGGGAATTTTTCAGGGAACCTTGCTCGTGATTGTTTTTCCAGGTCTTCTTTGAGTCAGAGAATAAAAGAATCCATAACTTTATAGCATGGTGATCAATGTACAAATTTAGTAGCAAACGAACTCTTGGATACCACTAAGTCGTTCCACACTTCATTTTAGGTACTCAGTGGAGCAAGAAATGAACTCCCAT
The DNA here is from genome assembly GCF_011077185.1 of Oxyura jamaicensis. Classification (NCBI taxonomy): domain Eukaryota; kingdom Metazoa; phylum Chordata; class Aves; order Anseriformes; family Anatidae; genus Oxyura; species Oxyura jamaicensis. The sequence goes on from NC_048894.1 coordinate 3,705,954, forward strand.
TTTTCTTGTCTTGAGAGCAATGTTAGGTGCTCTCCAGGAGTGGAAAGGTCAAGAACAGAAGTACTACTTCAAGTATCTGAATCTTTAGGAAGTGTTGACACAATTGGCTTCATATGGCTCCATGAATTTGGATACACAAGCATATTTGTAATAGGAAGTACAAATATCTGGAGCAAAATTCCCCGAATGTAAACTAAAAATAGTTGTGCCATGGCATGGTTCTCACACACAGAGCTAAATTCTCTTAGTCTTCAAACCAGAGTGGATTTTTCCAAGAAGCCCCAGGTTTATGCTAAGCAGTAAATCATGCAATGCACATGGAGAATCTGTAGTTGCCTTAAGCTGATAACAGGCAAGGAGCTATATTTATATTTTAACATTAGCAAAAATTTCACGTTCATGTTGTGCCTGTGTTTAATTTGTTATTTCAGTCATAACCACAAGGTCTATGACGGGAAGATAAGATCAATAAGCTCTACTGCACTGTAAACAGAGGGAAGTTGGTGAGAAGAATCCCACTTGTAATCTAAGATGACTACTTGTTTTATATTTTGTACCCTCAGTGAGAACCTTGTGTGTCTTTTGCATAGAGTATTGCTTTTTTTCAGCTATGCTACAAAAATAGATATATCCAAAAACTTCCTTATTCATCTGAAGAATCAGTTTTTTAATTTGCACCTTTGTTTTGAAAATGTCATAAAAAAGATTAGCAGTATTTCAAAAACTTCAGGGTAATACCTAATTTGTCAGGGTTATCTGATTTATTTATGGATCTACTTAAAATTGTTAATATATTGTCTCAGTCTAGAAATACTGCCTTTTAGATAAATATAGTTTGGATCAATTAGGGAACAAAGTGTCCACTGCATTTGCAAGGAGGAAATTTGCCTGAATTCATAGAATTTAGTTTCTTGGGGTTTTGAGTAGTTAGGTGATCCTGTAGTGAATCAGAATAAAATGTGCATAACTAAAGCCAAATAAAAATGTTTTATTTTTCTCTGGAAATATAATATTTGAATGCAAAGCAAACAAACAAATAAACTATAAAGAATTTACAGTGTTACAGCTGTAAGGCTACTGAATGAACTGCTTGTCCAAGGAATTAATGTCTGTGAGGTTATTTTTGTGGCTTTAACTTTCTTACTTCCATGATGCCATGTGACTTTTTCACAGAATTTTGCTTTCTTCTCCTGCAAAATGCAAGTTTTATTTATTATTTAACTATAGCTCTTTATGAAAACCAACAACTCTCGAATCAGCAGAAAACATCCTTTGACCTAAATGGAGTACAATCTGGCCCTGGTCTAAAGTTATTGATTCACAAATCACCCATCAGCAGGTTTCAGTGCCCTAGAGTCCATGTATACCTAGAAGAGGAATCATAGTTATATAACAAAGTTAACATCTTCCTGTTAAGCATCTTCAAACTATTTTATGGTCAGTATTTCAGATTAGTTGGTGGGCTGTGGAACCTGTCTCATGTGTAAGGTTTTGAAGAGTTCAAAAGAAAAAAGACATGTTAGTGATGGAGGGAAAACCTGAATCAGATCTTTAGCACCTAAAGTAGCATGTAGGGGATGGGAGTAACTGCTAAGGGAAATTGTATCTTAGTGAATTTATCACACCAGCATGCATGCTGCATAACCACCAGCATTGGTCTTTGTTCTCTTTTTCTCATAGAAATCATATTATTCTGCATTTTGGCGTGTCTACACTGCTGGCTATGCAGCATCAGTGACTTCACTCATTACAGCTCTAATTGTCTTTGCTGCCTTCAGGTAAAAAAAAAAAAAAAAAAAAAGTCTCTAAAAGTCTCTTTTCAGGATGTCTCAAGACAGCCTTATCCTATACCTTTCAAACCTTCTGTGTTTTTGTTTTTGTTTTTAACTATTTTCAAACCTTTCTCAGGCATTATGCTATCAATGGAAATGTGTTCTTTTATTCATGTTGTGGCATTTCCCTGCAGAAACTAAAACAATAAAGCTGACTGGACAGTCTGTCTTATTCTCTATAACTGCACCATACAGTAGTAATGCTTCAAGCTGTTATTGCTATTAACAAAAGATAACTGTTCCTCCAGTACATAGCAGGACATACTCTGCAGAAACTGAGTATGTCTCATGCCCTGAACCTGTAGTCATTCCAAATTGTTCATTCCCTCTGTGAAAGACATAATACGGAGCAATGGAAAGGTTTAAAGAAATTAAATATCATGCTTGATACTGTCGTATATTAGGAAATGGATCCTGGTTTATATTGGCTCCAACGAACCTGGACAAAAACGTTAAGCCTACTCTCCAGGCAGGAGTGCAGACCACAGAAGCAACTTCCTAGGTGGTGTAAACTGACAGTCTCAAAGGTCATATCTCCTATAGAAGGATCCAGGACCAGGAGGCTGAACCTTGAAGGAGATTCCTTCATCTCAAGGTCTGTGGACAGGACAATCTAGTGAAATGCAGCCTGGGGTAAGGCAGCTGCTTCTCTGGTAGTGATCCCACAACAGGTAGCTGACACCTATTCAATCCTCTCTGTTCTCCTCCAGCCAGAAAGGGGCTGGAGAGCCTGTTGCAGTCTTGTTTAACAAAAAAAAAAAAAACTGTGATCCTGATTTTATTTAGGATAATTAAAAGACTTTATTGCAGTATAGCCCAAGAGTCCCAGAGTTATTCTTTGCTCCTGGCATCTCCTTTAAATGTGTGGCAATTCAAGGACAATTAAGCTAGCACTTTTAGTAGAGCAAACAGATAATAACTGCTGTGATCCTGTTTGCCTAGCTGCCTCTCAGGTGACAGATTATTTGCCTTGGAAGGTGTCTGAAGTCACCCTGCATTCCTGTCTGAGTTCAGATGAGAAATTTCTCTTGAAAAACCATTTTCCTTTTCTTTTTCTATGTCAGAAAATTCCACTGTACACGGAATTACATCCATATGCACCTGTTTGTCTCCTTTATCCTGAGAGCAATTGCTGTGTTCACCAAAGATGCTGTTTTGTTTGCAGATGAAACTATGGACCACTGCCTAATGTCAACGGTACTAAACTTCCCCGCTGTCTTTCATTGAGTTAATACTTACTTCATGACCTGAAGAGAACATGTAGATTTCTTAATCCAATTTCTCTTTAGTTTGCAAGAACTGAAATCTTAAAGCAATCAATACCACACAAACAAAAAGACCAAGTGTTATAGGTTACATTACATCCAGATTTGGTATATAAGGTACAGCCTTGTTGACCCTAATGGAGCTGTATCAATTTGTCAGGGGGGTTGGACCCGATGATCTTTCGAGGTCCTTTCCAACTCCTTCAATTCTGTGATTCTGTGATTCTATCAAAAATTCTATAAGAGGGGCCCAATTTTTTATTTTCAAAACCGGAAAGTTAACTGAAATGAAGGAATCCCAGACCTGCTGAAGCCTTGTATTAATTTTCTCATTTTTGTCTGGCAAAATTGATTTTTTCCTTATACTTGTAGAGAATCCAAACCCAATGGAGAGTAGACCTAATAAGTTTTTTTTTTTATTCCTCTGCATTTCCAGGTTGCTTGTAAAGCTGCTGTAGCATTCTTCCAATTCAGTATTTTAGCCAATTTCTTCTGGCTTCTTATAGAAGGGATATACCTGCAAACACTGCTTTTGCTGACCTTTGTTTCAGACAAGCAATATGTATGGTGGTTCATATTTGCTGGCTGGGGTTAGTACTCTTCTCCACTCTGTGTTGTTTACTATTTCCATTTAATTTTAGAACTAAACAAAATATTCTGAGATTTCCTTTGATAATTTCCTTTGATGAAAGGTGCCTTTTCATGCAGTAGTACTACATCAAAACCATATCATTATTCTGCTTTTCTTCTTATCTTGGTAGATTTTTCACCATTTAAAACTTTGAAGGAGAAGGTAGAACAGAATATTAGAAGTACTTGGATATGCCTACTCGAAAGACTGCAGCACTCCTGTTTATGACTGGAATTAATTTCATGCAACTACAGTCATTTAAAAGTTAATCATCTAATCTAAACTATCTCTCCAGGTTTTTCCTGCAGCAGTAGAATGAGGTAGTCATGCTGTGGTAGTGATTAATCCAGTCTTCAAACAGATGACTAACGTGCCTGGATAACATTCTGAAAACATCTTGTCTTCCTCCACTGACTAAAGAAGTTTGAGTGACTAACTTTAAGTTGACATTTTGCTTTTGGTAGGCAGAAATAGATATCAGAGATCGCATGAGTTCAGGTCTAGGAATCAAAAATTCTATTTATTTATTTTTCCAAAGACATTCTCTGTCTTTAAGGAATCTTTTGAGTTTATACAACAATTAAAAATATCTCACATTATCAGAATATGTGCATGTAATGCATAAAATTTCTTTCACTGCAGAGAATTGTTTATTGTGACTCTCAGATATTCTTGTATTTCATCTTGGCTATTCTAAAATCTAGGTGCTTCAATTGAGTGGTTACATAACACTTTTGGATTAGAAGTAAAATCTAAATTCTTCTAAAGTAGATAGCAATTTTGCCTTCATCTTCAGATTCTTAAAATTTATTTATGTAACTAAAATATTTTAAATCTGAGTTTTATAAAGGGGATGCCAATTTGGAGCTATTTCAATTATGATTGCCAGAAACTAAACACTTAGGTCTTGATTGATCACAGCTAACTTGAGATAACAAAAGAAACACCTCAATTGATAGTGTAGTAATACTCGTGTCCTATAAAAAATCAAAAGTGAGAGACATCTCAGGGGCAACTCAGATCATAGGTAATATGGATATATTTTTATTTTCCCTTCATTAATTAAAAAGTCAACTTAAACTGAATTGTATCTCATTGCAAAAGCTTTGAGCAAAAGTTAGGAACGACAACTTCTGAGCCTTTTCCACAGATTCTATATGATACTTAAATAGACATTTTCTATATTTCATTTGATTTATCAGTGTGAATGTCACCTTGTTCTGATTAGAGTCTCTTTTGTGGCAGATTTGAAAGGCACCTAGTCTTTGGAAATCCACGGATGGAAAGCAAAAGAAATTGCTAGTTTAAAGACCTGTTATAAAGTATATACATAAATAAATAAATAATAATAATAATAATGAAAAAAAAAAAGTTATTCACTCACAAATGCAGGAAGATAAGCAATGGCAAAGACTGGAAAGAAATCACGAATCTTAGCTAATCTTAGCTAATAGTCTATTAGCACAATTTTTCATGGAATGTTTACCAGTTGACTGTTTTACAAGGATTGGTAGAGGCTTGTCAGGAAAAGATAAAAAAAGAAAAAAAAAAAAAAGAAAAAAAGAAAGAAAGAAAGAAAGAAAAAAAGAAAGAAAGAAAGAAAGAGCCATAAATTATTCCAGCTAGTGTTCAAAGTATTGTGTTCTGACCACTATTCACAAGACAAAATAGCTCTAGCTCAATAAATGATTCTTTCAGCTTCACATCTGCTTGTAATTTATATCTAAACCTATAAGTAATCCTAGCTGTTATTTTTGAAAACATAGTTTCACAGAATCCCCTATTCTTTTTCATTTTTATTTCATTCTCCTATTCTTTTTTTTTTTTTTCTTCCCTCTGAACTGAGAGTTAAGATCTTCCATAAAGTCATTTCAAGATTGTCTGTCCCATTGTCTGAAATTTAATGTACATCCAATCTGCTGTACTGTGAAACTTCTTGCAATAAAGTTTCCATGGGACATGACATTAAACAAATTATATTGTTTTCTGCGTTGATCTGTCCAGGAGCTCCCACTGCTGTGATGTTTACTTGGGTCCTCACAAGAATACATCAACAAAATACTGGGTAAGTCAGAGCTTGGGTAAGGAAGCCAAGGTCATCCTATTTTATATTATATTTTGATTTATTAACAGGGAAAAAATATAAATTAAAAACAGATAAACAAAAATATTGTTCCAAAGTCATGCCTCCAATCATAAAACTTTATAAAAAAGTGAGAAAATAATTTTCAGTCTTCTGATTTTGATGAACTTATACTGAGTAATAAAATTTGGAAATGCCATAGTAAGAATTAAAATTTCACTAGTTTTCTAATCCCCAATTCTTGAAATATTTTTTTTTAAGAAAACCAATACTTCTGTTTAAAAACAGCCATTTATATCTAGCTCTAGTCTTTTCAAACCTCTCCCTTGAAAACAAAGACATTGTTATGTCTTGATAGGTAGTTTCATGTTTTATTTTCATCCCTTTCTTTGAATCTTTATATGTATATATATATATAATTTTATTATTCATTATCTTTTAGTATGAGAGTCAGTTATAAAGAAGAAGATTGTTTACTAAGGGTTGCCCTGAAAGCCTTCAGGTCATTTCACATGGATAATAACTTGAAAAAGATATTATTTTATATATGTGTCCTTCAGACACAGCTGGTCTGAACTCATGTTGCAAAGAAACACCTTACACTCAGACATACAGCCAAGTGTTCTGTGTGACAAAATTGGAAGAGAAAATAAAGGAGAAGGAGAATGAGAAAACCTAGCATGTATGGAACTTGACTGAAGGGAGTCAAAAAAAAAAAAAAAAAAAAAAAAAAAAAGAATGCTATTCATGCTAATTACATTAACAGATTCCCAACAAAGACTAAAATCCTGTTTTGTTCTCTGCCTTCAGGGTACCTTCGATAGAGGTCTAGATTTTTCTTGTCTGCTTCCCTTATGACACCAAAATCCTTATATTCCTGGAAGAGTATAGCAGTTTAGTGCCTAATCTGTAGCCTGACTTCACTTTAGTTCTTTAGCCTTATGCTCTTACTGAATAAAACTCCTTTAAATTGGGCTGTACAGAATTTCTGGGGGAGGTATTGGGGAAGAAGTAGTAGCAGCGGCCTTTGAATAGCCATTTAGAAATGTCTGTCACCTCCCTATTCAGTGACAGAAATAGTTTAGAAAAAGCTCACATGGTATAGATAATATTACTGTTTTTGTTTGCTGTTTCAGATGTTGGGATGACGATGAAAATGGAGTAGTGTTATGGATCATCAAAGGCCCCATTCTGCTAACTGTATTAGTATGATTTGCATTTTTTTTCTTTTGAAATCTGACAGACATGCTAGTGTTTTCTTTCAGTAAGGTGGAAAAAAAAGCACAATAGCACATGCCATGTTTGATTTCTTTTGAATTTCAAATAGTTGAAAACTATTGTACAGTAAGTATTTTTTTTCTTTTTTTTTTTTTTTTTTTTTTTTTTTTTATCCCAAAACCTCTAAATTACAGTCTAAAGGGTAAATCATATATTTTTAAGAGTCATGCTAGGACATTATAGAATCACTTTTCCACAGACATGCCATATACCATGTTCTTATCTGTGTCTCTGTAATCCATTTCTGAAGAAAGGCAAATGATACTGGCAAGAACTCGTAGATAATATGAAGCTGGCTTAATTCAAGAAATACATCTGTCATTTTACCTAGTATATTTTTACAATGAGTTGCTAGGATGTAAACTTAAGACAAAAATTCTCTTATGCACAGATTCATTCTAAATTCAGAAAGCAAAGAATATGTCATTTATGACTGTGTCTGTTGTAATCCCTGTTATTAATGATGAAGGGAACTGGAGGAACTATTTAAACCACAGAAGATCATCTGTGTGTTGACAGTGGATACAATGAGTTAATATCAGACATACAATGACATTCAGATATGCAGGACTAAATTCATTCAGCAAAACTCTGAGCATATATTTCGTATAATAACATATTGTTGGGAAAAATGAATATTTCTAATGATACTGATTTGATCTGAGAGCAAATCTTCGCTGGTTTATATCAGTGCAATTCCTATTATGGGAGATTCTTAGTTCATTTGTATCAACTGAAGATACTTCCTGATTTGTAATAAATTTACAGATTCTGTCTTGTCTTTTCAGATTAACTTTATTATATTTATTAATGTGATCAGAATTCTAGTTCACAAATTGAAATCTCAAGATGGAGGAGGGAGCCATTCAAGCCACTTTGTGTAAGTATTGCAGGGTCTTATAAAGTTGGCCAGTTTGAGTTGTTCTAAAAAATCGCTTTACAGACAGGACCACAAAATGTTCCACTGGTTATTATACATAGAGAGATGTCCCCAGAAGAAATAGTGAAGTAAACCCGTCTTTGTATCCCACACTTTTGTGTGATTGAGATAGGTCTCAGGAGGTAATTTGGTGCCTCAGCCTTTGCATACATAGCAGGGAGAAGACCCTTAAAGGTCAGTCTTGAAAAATTCAATGCTTATTCATCTTTGCTGACCAAAGGTTGACAGTGAGCCTGGCAGAAAGTAATCTTTCCATAACTTCATTGGATGTAGTTGCCTCCATTCTGGACTTCTCCTCCGTAGTAAAATTTGTTCCAACATATAATGGTCATGACTAATTCTGTATTTTTAACAGTGCCTTGTTCTTTAATTCTTGGTTTTCCAGGAGACTTGCTAAATCTACATTACTCTTGATCCCACTCTTTGGAGTGCACTATATTGTATTTGCATTTTTCCCAGAAAGCACTGGTCTGGAAGCTCGCCTTTACATTGAGCTAGGCTTGGGATCCTTTCAGGTAAGCTGAACAAAAAGTTTGAGTCTGAGGTTTGGGCTGAAACACCCTACTCTTGGGAGTTTTAAATTTTTGTTTAGTTATTACAGCAGGTGTTAATAATGTGTCTAAATTCAACACACACATTCTATTTTACTCCTGCACAAGCTCGTTCCATTGTTTGTTTCACTATCTTATTATTTAAAATCCAATGCTAGTCTTGAGTTCTGACTCAGACTTCATATTAATAATCACAATAAAGCACATCTACACTTTTGGAATAACAATGACTGAGTGCCATGAAGATCAGTCTATGGATTAAGAAGAACTGATTGAAACTTAATTCCACATGCAATAAAGGTGATGATAAGAGAATTGAAAAAGTAATGATAATATATTGCAACCTTTCTGCCCTTACACTTCAGCAGTAGCAAATCCATCATCTTAACACTTCTTTGCTTCTTTTATTTGCTATAACACTGTTCAGGATGATATCCTGGCTTTGGAGGGCCAGCGACTGGTAAACATCTGAGGTCCTTTTCTTCCTCTTTCCTCTGTATCCTACCACCCTTTGGCCTAAGCCAAATCTGTGCCATGGACCATGTTAACATTTTAACAAGGTGGAGAAGCAAGGGCCAGTGCTCAGGGCTGTGCTTTGTTCAGTTTATAAATGAAGACGTAATCTATCACTGTCTAGTATATGCCTGTGTTAGCACAGTCCGTGAAAAGGTTTGGGTGTGTGCTAACACTCACCCAAAAAATGTCTGACTGCAGGTCTGGGTGAATATGAACCCAAGACCATTCCCAAGAGGTTCTTTGGATCCTCTTGTGAGTGAAAGATAATTCAGAAGAAAACATGCAAACCAAGAACAGGTCCTCACCAACTTTATTCACTAGTGAAAATATAGTCTTAGTGCCTCCATAAAAAGGCAGTGATGCATATATAGTGTCACCAGTCCACTGAGACACTGAATCCAAATTTGAAAACCTATTCAATAGTTCCACATCACCTAAATCCCAATGGAACAATGGAAAAAATATTTTTGCTGTCTTACTTAAAGTTTGAATAAAAGATTATTTTTATTTTTATTTTTTTTCCCTGTTTCTATGCTTCAAGTCCTGATGGCTGATTTTTTCCCCTCTCTATTCTCCCTGTCCTAGGGTTTTGTTGTTGCTCTTCTATATTGTTTCTCAAATGCAGAGGTGAGTAGCAAGTATATAAGATTATCAAATCCTTTGAAACTCATGGGTCTCTCTTGCTTTTCATTTTTTTTCCTGTTTCCAGAACTGATCTGTGCTTTGATCTATTCCTGAACACATGAAATACCCTCATCTCTTTTTCCCTTGGTACCTTTGTTGACTTTATTTATATTCATATAATTCTGACAGAAGGACACAGAATAAGCTTTGAAGCAGTGACCCTTTACAAATGGTTGGTGACTTTTCTGTCAGGGGACATTTTTTCTGCTTTATGTCTGATAGCTATCATGATGATGTCTCAGGGGAAAGCTTGTAACATTGTACTTTTTTTTTTTTTTT
>NC_048894.1:3716112-3731516 GCF_011077185.1 Oxyura jamaicensis
TTACTCAAGAACTTCCTCTTCCTGTTTTTGCTGCATTCTTAGAATTTTGATAAAATCATAAAATCCCTATAGTACATTTTACAGAGCTTTATCACTTTAAAAGCAGCTTCCACAGAAAGAAGGAGATTTATCTGGATTTCCCTGTATAAACAGTGTAATGTAATGTAATATATATTCAAGTTGGTTCAATATCTTCCAAAATCAGTAAGAGATTTGTAAGAGGGATTTCGATACAGATAAGCTGAGAGCCTGGAGAAGGACCTTGTGAGGTCTTATACACTGCAGGTCACAACAAGGAGGCACAAGTTTGATATGAGGAAAAATATAAGTAATACAAAAAAAAAAAAAAAAAAAAAAGGGAAAAAAAAAAAGGTGGAAATATTTATGTGGCAGAAATACAACAATAAAGAAAGAAACTACAGTTGCTAACTTCCTTGTCATCCTCTGAATTTTGCTTATTTTTCATTGTGAATGGGGATATGGTTAAAGTCCACCTAAAAATGTGTTAAGGCTTAATCTTGATTGATTTGGATGTATCTGGGCCTAGCAGCCACGCAGAAATTTTGGCATATTTTATTTTCAATGACCACTAAGTATTTATTTTCTGATTGTTTTTATAATTTCTTTTCCGTAGGTTCAAAGTGAACTCAAGAAACAACTGTGCAAGTGGCAGTATCAAGAATACCTGAGCTTCACACACAAACATGGGACTATGTCCAGAGAAAACAGTCCAGTCAACTATGTTACTCAGTTATCATTGCTTGAAAAAATCAGTCCAAAAAGGAAAATGTCTGCATACCAGAATGGTGTAACTTCTGTCTGAGTTTATCTAGCAGGCTGAGTTGCTGTAACCTTGTAGCATACTACCTAAACTATAGACAGTTGGGATTCTTTATAGCTTTCTGTAGTGTCAACAGACTTCTGAGAATTTCTTGTCCTGAACATGAGCTTCTTTTCTCACCTGGTACAGGTTAGTATCACAACTCTGGCTCTTTCTCTCCTCAGCCACACAAAATCCACTTTTTTATTCATTGTTGCTGTTGTGAAATGACAGACCTTGAGGTCTTGTGCATCGACAAGTTAGCACTCAAATCAAAGCAACTACATTCATTTTTTCCCATGGCCAGCATGTTCATTATATCTTTGCCAGTGTTTCCTGAAATTTCAGTTTGGAAGAGCACTATAATTAATCTTCCTTTGAAAGAGTTATAGAGTGGCAAAAGCTTGTGATAATAACTAGTGATTTTTTACTAGTTTTGAGGCAACTTCAGCCAACTTAGTGGAATTATGCACTGAGAAGTGCTAAGCACATACCTAAGGAGCAGTAACCTCCTTTGAAAGGAATCTCAAGGTGTCACAAGAGTGATGCAAAAATGACTGAGTTGCATTATTTTCTTGGTTTTTGTTTGATTTTTTTTTTTTTTTTTTTTTTTCATGCCTGTACAATGGAGACATTAAGTCAGGCCAGAGGACTCAAGATGGCCTTTTCTCATCCATAGGAAAACATATAGTAGCTGAGCATTAGGAAGATTATGCATGTACAAACGAAGAACATACAGCAAACACAATGCAATATCCCAACTGGGCTTTCTTAAACTCAGAATAATTTACAAATTGAATCTTCTTAGTGACCAGACATTGGTCCATGTGTAGCTGGAACAGAACTTCTATTGCAATATCCTTGAAGGTTACCTGGATCCACCAATTAAATTCACAGTTAAATTGTGCTTTTGTGATTTTTGGTGACCTCTATTTCAGGATGAACTCTGTGATTGCACTCTGTTGATTTTAGTCCTGCCCACCATTTCTCTGCTCATTACCACTCCAGTGAAGAACGTGTCAGAGGTCAGAAGTGAAACAGAGTATAGTCTAGTAAAACAGAGCAAACTAATCGCGTACTTACATCACTTCTTTGGGTGGCCTTTCTCTTTCTTTGGGATTGAATTGGCCTCTGCATCAAACTCTCCAAAAAGCAGTGTGTGTACACAAGGTACACAAAACATAGCTGTAGTTCATTTCAAGATGGGACCATTCCCAGAAGGACCTGCATCCAGACAGGATGCACTTATAGTGACTGTAGCCATTTAAGTACACCCTGAAATTTCTGTGAACTGAAATACCAGTTTAGCTTTAAAAAGTAGAGCTCTGGTCTCTCATTTTGTTGAACTCTTGGTTAATTATTTAAGCAAGGTGATATTTGACTTTGTGGGAACCACTGTTGATTTTAGGTGCATCATCTCTAGCCTTATTATTACAGCAGAGATGCATTGTCCAGGTTTCTATACACATAATAGAGATCACTCCTTTATTAATCAGACATTTACTCCATTTGTCCCAATGAATCACATGCCCTATACAAGGTGTTATCTTGTCTATTCTGACCACCTTATTAGTTTTCCTTGTAAAAGTAATCCTTGCTCCTGTGTTGTGTGTTGCCTAGCATAGTGTTTTGAACCCATTTGTGTGATGTATATCTATAAAATGTAAGTGATAATTAAAACTGTTGTGTTTGTAATTTTTTAAACATTTTATGTCAGTTTGGATGTTTCCTTTGAGACTTTATCAAAAAATGACAGTCTTATAATTGTGTTTGTTATGGATACACTTTTGAAGCCAATGAATATGTATGATTATGATCTCTTTACCCAAGAGGATATTTACATTATAGAAACTTCAACCTGTGGCTTGAGTTAATGCCTCGCTCCTCTTTCAAGACACCATCACCAAGACACAGCTTTGTAGTAGCCTGCTTCTATAAATTTAGGAAAAAGGATCATTTGTTTGGATATTTGGCTACTTATGAATGTTTTCTTGAGGAAATAATTAAACAGTGTTGAGTTATGAAGGAATTGACACACAATTTCCTTTCATCTGTCTTTGGAGGGAACAAATTGGAGTGATCCTGCTTTTGTGTGACCTGAGAATGTTTCCTAAAAAGACTGGCCTGAGGCTTTATGTTTTGAACATACTACCATATTTTCTCTTACACCTTTCTTCATGGTTTATTTGGTGTATATATCAGCCATCCTGTGTAACACAGCAATTCCCACTTCCCATCTTGCTCTAGAATGGCCTAAATTTGACTTTAAGGCCACCTATCTCAATACATGTCCTTTGATTTTATTACTGGGAAGTTCTTTACTGGATCAAGGATCCAAGGAAAGGAGAAATGATGACAAAGAGTGGTGGTAGGTACATCATGAAGTACATGAGGTACATCATGAAGTACTTGAGGTATCTTTCCATCACTCATCTAGTGTTCAGCAGCAGAAAATTCAAAATATCCAGTAATGCCACTGTTCTTGTCAGACTTCACAAAACTGTTTTATGCCCATCTAAAGTCACCATTCATGCTCAGATTGCATTAACTCCTTGGATAAACTCTTTCCACTTCCTGGATAGCCTCTTTCCAGACACCCTCACATCCCACCTCCCAGCGATCCAACAAAATCCCTCAAATGTTCTCCAGGAACCTTAGCAATATGCCAGCCACCTGTTCTGCCTGGGCCTTGTCCAGAATGTCCCTACATCCCTCCTTATGCTTTTGACATTTCCAAGTCTTATACTTTTCAATCATTTTTGATCAAGATGTGTAAGCCATAAGCTGGAACTGAGGGCTATATAAAGTTATTCCGCACATATAAAAACATTATTTGCATAATTTGTATAAGGGCACACTTAGAACAACCCGATGATGAGGTTAATAACCCCGGGGAGAGCAAAAGTTTCTTGGATAGAGATTTTGTGTGGGCACTGAGAAGGCTGCTTCATGGCACATGTAAGGACATGATGGTGTATGCAGGAAAAGAAATGTTTTAGGGATATATTGCTTCATTCCAGGACTTTGAAGGCAGCAAAGGCGTTGTCACAAAGGATGTCTAGAAGTGCTGTGCCAGTTGTGTGAAGACACTGCCATCTTGTGGTTTATGGTGTGTGCTGGGCATGCTGCTGACCGGTCTGGAAGTTCACAGTCAGAACAGCCATGAAGCATGCTGGAGCATTGCTCACTGTTCACAGTTAGCTGAGGATCTGAGGTGTACCCCCTCAAAAGTGAGATTTATATGATTACCAAGGGACATGTGCAATATATCATTTAGTATATCAGCTAGGAAAAGTTTTCTCTAATTCTCTGTTATCTTTCACAGTTTAACTCTCCACATATTATTTTAAAATCTATTTATAAATTACACTAACTTGTAGAAAAAACAATTGTTTCAGCTGTTTATCTTGATGTTGCATGGTGCAGCAGAGTGAAGTTGATTAACTGACTGAAATTTCTCACTAAGAGTAGTTTGTTAACTCTTACAGTTTTTTTTTTCTTTTTTTTTTTTTTTTCTTTTTTTTTTTTTTCCTCCTGAAAGCTTTATTATGTGGATTCCAGATTAAAAGGAAACCCTCCAGCTTGCTCTGGCAATGCTGACCAATGCTGACCTTTCACAAGGTTGCATATTCTATGCACAGCTGGATTTTCAGAATGTTTCAGAGAAGATATGAAACCAAACCAAACCAACCAACCAACCAACCAACCAAAACAAACAAATAAACAACATACAAACAAACAAGCAAACAAACAAAAAAGCAGGACCGAAAAACATGAATTCTGGTTATTTTCAGAAAAAGGCTGAACTGAAGAACTGGAGCCTGCAACATACAAACATATGGTACTAGAGTATTTATGAAGGTACATATAGCCTATCCTGGGATCATAGGCAGCTCTGTCACTATCTGAGAGGGGTGTACAGAATGGAGATTACTCAAGTGTATCATTTAAAGCTGTTTGGTATAAACTAAGATTGGATGTCAAAGCTAGTGAAAGTATTAGCAATACAGTTAGTGAAATCCTTCAGCTGCACAGCTCTCCCTGAAGTGAGCACCTACATCTGGCCAACTACAGAGTTGTCTAAGCATCATTAACTATTAATCTGGGGTTGGATTCAGTTTTATAAACATAGTTATCAAATACTATTGGGACATCCAAAACATCTGCACTGTCCTGGAGATATGATTCAGATTTTTGTACACTTACACTCATCTGGAGACCAAGCAGGACTCCATGCTGTACCTGAAATGACACTATTTAATCTAAGCAACCAATTCCTTCCCTGTGTCTTTATTATTCATAATGGAAGTTTAGCCCACACCTAGTCCGCATATACATACTTTCTTTTTCCCTTATTCCTACTTCATGAGATAAACTCATCCCTGTATGTAAAGTCTATTAAAGGAGGGTCATAGCCTTCTTGTATATAGGTTACCTATGTGATTACATTAGCAGCATCTTATGATTTTCTTTTAATCTTCTAAAATGCTGTACAAAAATGACTCCTGTCCAAAAAAAACTCACTCTCAGGCCAAGTTATGTGAGCGGGCAATGTTGGTTAAACCCACATCTGAGATTAAAACTGGTGTGAGAGGAGTCAATACCAGATAATGGGTGAGTGACTAAAAATCCTGAGATGACAAAATTGATCAAGGTTTTTGGAAATTCAGTATTCATTTATTGCTCAACTATTGGAACAATTCAGATACAATTTGATGACTGTGCCCCACTAGATGCAAGTTGCCAGAAATAGTGTTTTAGTGAAGTTAGAGACCCTATTTGATGGTATTGGTTTAAAAGTTGTGTTAAAATCCATTTGAACTAGACAGTGAGAATTTTTTGAGGTTGTTCTCTTTGGTATTTTGACAGATCTAGTAAATGAAGGTTTCTCAGTGTCTGATTCTTGTAGCAAATGTGTTAGTGTGGTACTGTGTCTTTAAAGTTATGGATACTTACCATAAGACTTTTACAGAAAGCTGAAATACATTTGTATGTGCCTTTTCTTTCTCTGTCTCTTAACTACAAAATAAGCCTAAAACATCTGCTCAGACTAGACATGTAACCTTTAGAAATAAAGTCTTTTTCAAGATTCCCTCTTCCACATTTGCTAAACTCCCTGTTTAGTAGGACAGTGACTGATGTAGCTCTTCAGCATGTGGTAGAAAGGGCAGACACATCCTGTGCTGCATCATCTTACAACCAAAACAAGGGGTTGATGCTGGCCCAGCTCACCTCGTAACTCCCCAATTGGATTGTCACAAGATATTCACAGTGATACAGAAAAATAATATCCCACACAACTGCACTGGGGACTCCCCCAGCCTGACCATGGACCCATGTACTGGGTTTACGTAGCAAGGTTTTGGTAGCGGGAGGCTGCAGGTGTGGCCTGTGAGAAGAACCCAGAAGCTGCCCCATGTTAGATAAGGGCCAGTTTCAGCCAGCTCCAAAGGGACCCACCGCTGGCCAGAACTGAGCCAATAGGTGACATTGTGCCTCTGGGAGAGGAGATTTAAGAAACAGAAAACAAACAAACAAACTGCTGCACAACAGCAGCTGGGAGGGTGAGGAGTGAGAAGCAGCCCTGCAGCCCCCAAGGCCAGTGCAGCAGGAGGGCAGGAGGTGCTCCAGGCACGCGGCACAAGTTCCCCTGAGGCCTGTGGAGAGGCCCCTGGTGGAGCAGGCTGTCCCCCTGCAGCCCATGGGTCCCACACGGAGCAGATCTCCACGTTGCAGCCCATGGAGGAGCCCCCGGTGGAGCAGGTGGATGTGGCCTGGAGGAGGCTGCGGCCCATGGAGAGCCCCCGCAGGAACAGCCCCAGGCCCGAGCTGCAGCCCGTGGAGAGGAGCCCACGCAGGAGCAGGGGGCCTGGGGGGAGCTGCCGCCCGTGGGGGACCCGTGCTGGAGCAGTTTGCTCCTGGGGGATGGACCCCGTGGGGCGGAGCCGTGTGGGAGCAGGTCTTGAAGAGCTGCTGCCTGTGGGCAGCCCCCACAGGCTCAGCTGGGGAAGGACGGCATCCCGTGGGAGGGACCCCGCGTGGAGCAGGGGCAGAGAGGGACCGTGAGGGAACGCCAGAGACAAAGCATCAGGGACTGACTGCACACCCATTTCCTTGTGCTGCTCATGAGGGAGGAGAGGGTGGAGGGAGAAGAGGGTGGATGAGGGGGGGATGTTTTTGTCACAGATCCATGGGGGACAAAGAGTTACAGAAGCTGAAGCTGAGGAAAAAGATGGGAGAAGACTCATAAATAGATCATCTAGTGCAGAGACCTATGTAGTAATAGGGTGAATGTCTTAAAAATGACCCTGACAAAAATCTTGAGGTTTGCTTTGACTGGAAAATAAATAAAACCCCAAAGCATGTCAGATATGATAGAGACCAGTGGTTTTCCAGCTTTGCCAGATGGCAATGCTGTTGAGAAAATCAAATTTTATTTTCCTCTTTAGACTTCCTTAGAAGTAATCCACAGGCCGAAAAGCACCTGTGGATTAAAGTTTAGAACAATAGGTGTTATTAGTTACAAGAGTGCGTTGCTTTGTTGCACTATTTTTATTTTTGTTTTTTGACAATATCAGACTATATCCACTCTTGATGCTTATGTGGTGGACTAAACACCTTCTTAGCATTACTCTGCTGATTGATGGTGAAGGAAAAATGTGCATGGCCCACTAATAAGACTTCATGCCTCATTACTCCAGGACTGACTTTGCCAAGTATAATTCAGGGACTCCTTCTCATGAGTAAGCTAATGTTTTTAGCCCCCCCAAATCCATCCAGACTGTTCAGATAGAAATATGCTACCCTGTAACTTCACAGACAAAAAGTTCTCTTTGTTGTCATTTTATATCAGAATGGACTTGTACAAAATGATAATACATTTATTGTGTCATCTGCAGCAGTCTACATGTTAAAAACAAGTTCTCAGAACACAAAAATTGTTACAAAGCAGCAATTGATGTATGTTTTTCCACCTCATAACAAATCTGAATAACCTCAGATCCCATTGCTAGTTAAACCAGTTTTGACCAAAAAAAGACTGGTATTAGAACCAACAGGCCAGTAGGTTTGTACCTTGACAGTCAAAAGCCAAAATACAGCTTTCTGTATAATAACTTGGTATATCTCTTCTCAGAGCTATAGCATGTTGCATCACTGCTAAATGGACAAAAAGAAGGGAATGAGAATGAACACATTAAATATTTGCTTTTACAGATTACACTGCTACATGAAGACCTCTTCAGACTTCTCTGCAAGGACACACTCAGTTGGAAAAGGCATATCCAGAAGCTTGTCATTCAGACACTAAAGAGTGTCATATCACACAACGTCATATCACAGAGTAATTCTTTACATGGATGACTTCCCCAGAAGAAAACCAATGGGAAACTGTGATATTAATCATAAGAAAGTGAAATGACCATGAAGTTTAAAACATTTTTTTAAGCTCTGCTGGTGTGTTTCTATACACAAAGTACAATGTGTATTTAGCTGAACTTCACTCTTTAGTACAGATGTGCATGGAGCTTAACATCAGAGTATTATTAACTATTCCTTCATGCTCCATATCTTCCCAACTTTACTTTTAAATTCAATTCTGAACAGGTTGCATGTTTCTGACTCCTAAAAACAGAGGATAAAATGCTATTATTATTATTTTTTTCTTTTTCTTTTTTTTTTTTTTCATTGTGTGTGTACTACATACCATGGTTTGTTTCTAGACACACAAGTGCTTATCACATATACACAATCTGGTGGAGAGAACAAGACCTCCTAAAAACTGCACTCAGTAAGAGCTACCAAGCCTTTATCAGGCATGCATCTCCCCCAAATCTGCTTGGTAACATCCAACAGAAGCTAACCTCAAGATTTTCAAGAGCATTATTCCTCACCACACATGAAACAGAATAATAGTGACTAAGCACAGATCCTAGGGGAAAGTCAGCTACATATAGACAGTACTGATATCAGTCTCTGATCTGGTCAGTTAGACTTCCTGGTGGAAAGAAACAGATACTTGCAAAGTATGAATCATGTCACCCTTGAGTAGACATCAAATATATGTTTGATGTTCTTACTCTAAAATTTCTCATTTCTCTCTGGTGGCTACAACCAGAACAACTAGATCAGAGGAAGACTTCTTCACTGTCTGTGGTGATGTGGATGTCATAAGCTACCTCAGTGACATAAGATCTTTCCCAGGACTTTCCTATGAGCCAGAATCCTTAATGCTGAAAATGCCTGATGTTGAAAGGGACACAGATGTTTAATATAGCCTATGACATCTGACTGAGATTTCAGCACCTCTGGAGCCTGTCTAAACAGCTTTGTAGTTATAGCTGTGGAGATACAGGTGTTTTTTTTTTTTTGTTTTTTTTTTTTTTAATTTTTTTTTTTTTTTAAATATTTTATTTTATTTTAATTTAATTTAATTTAATTTAATTTTTTTCTTTCATGGAGTCTCTTATAAGCCCTAATTAAAATCCACAGATCTAGGTTTTAGGACATACTTTGGAAATCAGGTAAAATCAGATAGTTGGTTGTATCTTTGCATTATGTACGCCTCTAAAGTTTATTCACCTCAGGAGTTCAACAGACATCACTCTCATATAGACATAGTCTAACTACCCAAATATAGATAAGCTTAGTTTATCTCAGTGAGTGAGTTTATTTCAGTCTCCTGGAAATCCACACAGAGATCACAGATATCACATAGGAGCTATAAGAAACACCAATCTTGGCTGACAGCTGGAGGTCAAGCAAGATCCCACATATCCTGCTGTAACTGTCTTTACTACTTTATCTTGCTTCCCTTAGAACTTCCAGGCTATAACAGATCTCCTAGGGTCACATTTACTGTTCTGCAGTACCAGGTAGAAGATGATTTTAAATATCCAACATTTCTCTGGAAGCTTTGTTCATATGAGCAAATCCTTGGTTAAAAAAAAAAAAAAAAAAAAAAAAAAAAGTGAAATCACATAATCAAACTAGGGTGGAGAATTTTATTTTGTTGAACTTTCTAGGTAGATCCACTGTATTTGGAAACTGTACAGAATAACTTTGGTATCTGGATCCTGTACTTTGTTGTGTAAGAGTTCACAGGACTTCACAGCAGCAGTGAAATCACAGTTTCCATATTTATATTTATGCTGAGGACACAGTAGCTTCACATGTTGTACAGCACCCGTTCCACCTGCATTTTCTCAAACCAATCCATATTTATATTTATGCTGAGGACACAGTAGCTTCACATGTTGTACAGCACCCGTTCCACCTGCATTTTCTCAAACCAATCATTCACTATGGAAAGACTACCAAGAGACCTGATTACACTTCTCTTTCATCCCGGCCTTACTGCAATTTTGGGATATAGATACTCTTCAAGATTAGAGTTAGTTAACAGTGGCCATGCTCTCCTCACAAGCTCCTCTCCACCACTGCTTGTGGATGCTGGATGGGAGACATTGAGGAGTCAATCAAAGATTGAATGGACCTGTCTATGTACAGAAAGCTGAGAAACTAATACAGACAAGAAGATTGTCCTGGGAAAATACATAATATCAGCAGCTTTTGCAGCTGTGTTTATATATATATATATATATATTTTTTTTTTTTTTGGTCTGTGGGAGACTTCACATAATCACAGGTAAAACAAAAGCCCTTCAGAAACCTTACACACATTTATAGTTATATACAATGTATTAATTTATTTTCCTTAATTATCTTCCACGGACACTTCATAAATAGTTTATGGTCTCTGAAGTCTCCACTGACCACAAGTTAAAAAACACTGACATAAACAACTATCTCTGAAGCACTACTGAAATATAATTTAAACCAAGAAGGTAAACAAAGCCATTTTTTTTTTCTTTTTATAAATTATTATTTTACATTTCTTTTATTGCCACTGTTTATTAAAGTCACTATAAAATTATTTTCTCTTTCCTACACTGTCTTTAATTTCTACATCTAACTTCTGGCAGGGCTGGTCTGGAATGATAATATAAAGTTAGGTACCTGCATGCCTATGTTCACAGGCCAAGCTTTGAACTTCGAAGTCAGTCAGGATTTAGTAGCAGTCAGATGCGTGAACCTAACAAACTGACACAATTAGTGGTTTTTTGCCCATTAAATAGTGATTTCATGCAATACCTTGTCTGAATGAGTTTCCTACCCTTCTGGAAATAGCAGAAATGCAGCTCCTCTTACAAAATTGTAACTGAAACCACAAAAGGAGAAGATTGAGAAAATGTCTGGTTTTATATTTGACTGAAAATGAAAGTGCTCAAAAATGAAATGTCACTTGTACACTTTCAAGAACTAGATTAGATTTTTTTCTATTAGTTTTTTATTGTTAGTTTTCTTTTGCAAGCTGCTTGTCATGTCACTTCTGTTTAATTTTCCTAGTGCACTCAATCTCTTTCCTTCCTTTGTGCTAGCCTTGTGGTTGCCATACTTAGTTCTTTTTGTTGTAATGATGAACAGCTGCTGAAAAGGTGGAACAGCGTACCAAACAAAGTGTCTGAATTTAACTTTCAATTTAACTGTTCTCATCTCTCTCCCTTCTCCTATCATCCCATTTTAACACCTGTTTTTCAAATATAAATACTCAAATGAAGCAGAGCAACCTGGGCATATTTCTTCTACAAAATTAAAATACACACAACTGAACACAATACAGGTGAAGGTAAAAAAACATTAGAGGTCACCAGGCAACAATGAAACAAGCCTTGTCCTTCTGAAATATATATCTTAGTTTTCATTTGGGGATGTTAATAGTTCTGTCATACCAATAGTCCACATCAAAAAGTCAATAAGAAAACAGTGGTTAGGTACAGTAAATCTTCACAAAAGATGCAGTACAGTAGGTTTTTGAACACTTACAAAAACAAAACAAACAAAACAAAGAAAAAGCAACAAAAAAGGAAAATTAGACTAGAAATACATTATGGACATGGTAGAAAAGATTGCTCAAGGAGCACTGCACACTTTTGTTTTCCTTTTAATTACATAGTTTTAATAACATAGTCTTTCTAGCTCCAAAATATATTTAACAGTGAAAAATCAAACAAAGCACTATTACACTGAATTGATATTTACACACACCTAGAAGCAAGCCACCTTTTGGTTTCTTCCATCCTGAAACAAATAGAAATGACAACCACTGTGAGTGGTGGCCGTGCATGTCCAGTATCTTCAGCTTACATTCAACATAAAGATTTCTGAGACAGTAATTTGTGCTCTGGCATCAGAATCCATTTTAGCTTACTATATACACCTGAAATCTGATCTTTCCAGTAACACTGAGAAAGTCAGAATGACTAAGAAAACAAACAAACAAACAAAAAATTCCAAGTGTGTCAGTAATTACAATAAAAAAATATAATAGAAGGGGTTGCTTGTATAATATAACATATATTAGATATGTAGAGATATACCGTTTCTTCTAGTAAATTCAGTGCTGGTGAAAGGTACTGTGGACTTCAATTTGTCCATTGAACAGTAAACACATGGACTGCAAAAGTAGAAATTTCCCCTCCAATGCCCTCCAACTTGCCTTGCTCCAGAGCATTGGCTTTGGAGTGAAGGGGCAAGTCCATGTCTTCATGACTATTCAGTCCTTAGCCTCTCTTGCTGAGAATGCCTAGAAAATAGTATTAATAATACTGTGCTGAGGCACAAATCCAGAACCAAAGTGAAGTGGCTTCGTTCTAACAATAACAATGGTTTTCTATATTGATTCTAACATAGCTGAGGACTTGGTCTCTACGGGGCATGACTGGAGGGTAGTTTTGGTGTTGTGGACACTTGCCCATGAGGCACTGGAAAAAGATCCACCAACTCAAATTGCAGAGCACTGTAAGACAGGTAGGAAAACAACAGAATCTGAAAGTAAGCTTAGAAAAAGCCTTGACCAAAAAAAAAAAAAAAAAGATCCAAACATCTTCTTGCTCTGGACTGAAACATGGCATAAAGTCTCCAACCAGAGGCAGTTAATCAAGATTTTTTTTTTTTTTTTTTCCCAAAGGTTCTAATTTATGAATGCTTGAAAATTGGCTATCAGCTATTCATGCAAAATATACTTTTAGATTTTTTTAATAATACAGTATTGTCAATATAATACCTTGTGAAAGCCCATACTACAGAAAATACAAAACTAAATGATATCTGTTCATCTAATATTAGATAATTTCATTAAAAAAAAAAAAAAAAAAAAAGTTAAGTATTCATTTACCTGATAGATCTGACTTTCCTCATCTCCCTCTGTCTTTCTGGTCTACAAATAGTATGATTCCTCAGAAAACTTTATAAAATAGCTTTTAACAACATCTAATGAGATAGGAAATTCAAATCTATCAGTTAAAAATACTTCAGTGATTTTTGCACAGAGTCTGGAAGAGAGGGACAAATTCTGCTCTCAGAGCAGTAAACCAGTGCTGAAGACTTGCAAACAAGGTGTCTGGATCATGTAACTCCCATTTAAGGTACTGTAATATAATTTAAGTGATATAAATCTTTCTGCTGGTCCTCTGTACAAGGGTAGATTTAACCTGACTAGGGCATATGTGTCTCATATGAGCATGATCCTGTATGATATGAAGTCAATCTTAACATTTCTCTCTGTTTAGAGTGATTTTTACATTCATTTACACTGCTACAACTGAGAGCAGAGTATGTCCCATAAAGCACTGTGTAAGAGTTAAGTATTACCATTAATACTTCTTTCACAACTTTCTGACAATTTTTCCTTTTAAAAATAAGGAAACTAGTGTTATTTTAAAAAATTTATACCTAAAATGACATTTTTTATTTTTTCCCTAAACTAACAAAAACCAGTGAAATTAAAAGCTCGGCTGACACTAAAATTCTGAATTGTTCACTCTTTTTTTTCCTTTATTTTATTTTATTTTATTTTAAAAATATGATCAAGTCAACTAACACCAAAGATCAAGCCTGAATTTTAAATTTCCTGGTTGCTATTAGTTTCAGTTTATAGCTTCACATTTAGAATGTCATTTTCATTTTATTTTTTTTTTTAATATATGCACACACATACACACACATATATATATATTTTCAGATATATATATGTATATCAGTTCATAAATCCAAAATGAAGTGAGAGCTAGTACGGTCATCAAAGCCTTTATGTATAAAGACTTAAAAATTGACATCATTGACATTTGACAAGTAGATGTGTACCAGTCGTGGCTTTAACTACAAGGCAAAGTTGGAAAGAATGTTTTAGTTTCTTTCAAACAAACAAACAAACAAAAAAACCACAACACCAAAACCAAACCAAACCGAACCAAAATGAACCAACCAAACAAAACCAGTAAGAACATCAGTATTTAAACAAATGTATTATCCAAAGAGAGAAAAACACCAGGTGTGGGAAGTCATCCAAAGTCTTTATCTTTTCCTTCTATAGCATCTTATTGTTCAGTTTGGTTGCTCACCAAATGCAGTTGACTTTTACTTTCCAAGGCGATCATGCCAGATCTCTCTTGTGCCTCTTGCTCTGGCAGGGAAGAGTCCTAATACATAGAAGTCAACCAGATTGCAAAGGCACCACATTGTATGCGACAGCACTACCCCAAAACATGCTGTGTTTGGGCACAGGTGCAGGAGGTTGAAGGTTATCTGGAGGGAAATGCCATCTTGGAACTGACTTTTGCTTTTAAGGTGGGAAGGAGAAGACAGTTATTTCTATTATTTAAAGAATCCAACCAGTCAATGAACTCCCAATCAATCAATGCCAAAAATACAGATATATCTTAAATACATGGCCCTTTTAGAAAATTCACAGCTTAGCTAGAACATAAAGCATTCTCAGAAGTGTCCCTGGATATGGCAAAAGACAGCTGATCCCATCTCTCTTGCCTGCAGTCCCCCCACTGACTGATGATAGCTATGCAGCTTCACATTGGCACAGCATTTTCTTTAAGTCCACTGGGTACATCTGACTAAATCCAACCATGAAGTTAATTTCCTGGAGTTCTTCCTGAACCTGCTGGTATGATCAACCCATGTTAGCTCCATCCTAAGACTCAAAAAAGAAACACTGTGGAAATTCACATGCCAAAAGACAGGGACAGGCTAAGATACGTTTGACTAGGATAAAAAAAAAATAAAAATAAAAATCTAAAACAAAACAAATTGAAAACCAAATTGAAAAATTACAGTGTTCATGTCCATTCACAGATTAGTATCGGTTTGGCAACCAAGGATCACAACTGCACAGCAATTACTTGTTACTTTTGACTGACAACGGATTACTTGCAGATGCTCTGAAATGTAAATCACTGAGCAGGTGGGCTTGGCCTATTTTTAACTTTTAAGTATTTTCCATCAATGGCCTTGAGTACAGTTGTGTATTTACAGTGATTTTTAAAAAGATATATATATACACTTCCTTTGCTCTTTCATCTCTACAACCATCAAAGACATTTTGGCGGAAAGAAAAGGAAAAAGAGAAGGAAAAATGAAGGGAAGGAAAAGGAAATGAAAAGAAAAATAGGAAAGGAAAGGGAAAGGGAAAGGAAAGGAAAGGAAAGGAAAGGAAAGGAAAGGAAAGGAAAGG
>NC_048894.1:3731526-3737308 GCF_011077185.1 Oxyura jamaicensis
AAGGAAAGGAAAGGAAAGGAAAGGAAAGGAAAGGAAAGGAAAGGAAAAAAAACCTGTACCACCAGCAAAACTATGTTTGTTTTCTTTTTAAAGGGGTGGTTTTTGGTTTGCTTGTTTATTGATTTGTTTTCCTTAGCTGCTCATGTCGCTAGATTCTCCGCATTTATGCTGGACATCCGAATCTGAGAGCTGCTCTTGCTCAGAATGGAGAGTTGTGTCCCCCCGTTCACTCCGCTGCTCGCTAGAGAAGGATGACGATGTTTGAAATCCACAGCAAAATACCGGTTGACTTTCCAGCTCCTCCATTTTCTCTTTATTTCTGATTGCACCTTTAGGGAGAAACTTCAAAAGGTCATTTTTTATGTACTTAGCCGCTCGAGGACATGCTGACAAATTATCAAGCTTAGAAAAAAAAAGGAAAAAGAAAAAGAAAAAAATGACAGAACAATTTTAATGGCGATAACATCTCCTTACTTCATCTAAGGTGACTTCTGTGTGTATGAAGAATGCCAGGCATGCAGTGGCAGCAACGGCCTGGATTCAGTGTCTCTGACTACAGATAACTTAGGAGCAGCCCAGAGAAAACTTTGCCTTCTGCTTTCAGCTCACCTCTCGGTAGACAACAGTTCTTGCATCCATGTACATCTATGAAACCTTCCTTTCCCATGACCTTTTCTCATGGGCAGAGTAAATCACCCATAGCAAAGCAATCCCTTGTCAGAAGTCCAATTAGAAAATGAACAATGATGAAGTTTTCCCTATTATCACTTCTACAGTTGTCGTGTTTAAAAAAACTGTAGAATGAAATTGGCCAATATAAACTAGTGTAACCCCACTGAATTAAACCAAGATAGAGTGTCTCGGGTATGATTCATCGATTCATCTTTTTTAATGTTTATTTATTTATGTAGATAGTCAGAAGTTAGAAGTTTAAGTGAGGAACTGGTCTTTTTATAGTCAGGTTAACAGACATCTGTGGAAGATAATTCCACATATCCATAAGATAATGAATATTTAGCACCTGTGCTAAATATTCACTGTTGAGTAAGACCTTCTAATTTTTATTTTTATTTTATTTTTATTTCTATTTTTTTTCTCTAGGTTACAAAGACAGTCCGCCGTTACCCCAGTAAGCTGTTGAATATTTCAACACTTAAGCACACTTGAATCTCATTCTACAACTTTAATTTTTCCTAGGCCTTCAATATCGAGTAGAACTGTAGTAAAGGTAAGAGTGATCTTACTTTACTACTGAAAGCAGTAAAAAACTATATTAAAACTACATTATCCTGTACTTGCAGGTAAAGGATTTGTCAGGTAACACAAAGTTGTCCAATCTTCATCTTGTGAGAAGTCTGAGTGACTTACTCACTTGGCCTGACTTGTCTGGATTCATTCCTCATAGTACTGGACACTCAAATAAGATTCCTAAATTAGGAACCGTCTTTCTTAGTGATATTTTTATAGTTAATCAGATGATATAGGTAATTGCAGAGAATGAGTCAGATTAGCTAAGGTCTGAGTCTCTCCTTCAAGGTGTTTCTCTCTCTGTTGACTCCAGAAGGACTCCTGAGAAACGAGTCGCTTAACAAAATAATTACCTCTGTTAGAGAACATTAATCTGAGCCATCATTTTTGGCAAGGCCAATGTTTTGTTTTGATAAAGACATCACACATCCTCCTTCTTTTGTTGAGATATTGTGAAATTCACACTAAGGTATTAGGAAATATGTAGATGATGAGTTACAGGGAGAAATTAGAATAACAGTCCTACAAGGAAATGGGATGGAGATGGAAATTGGAATGGTGACGGTGAGGGAGGGTAAATATTAAAGGTCTTACCTCCCCATTCAAGAAACAATAGAGAACAGCAACAACAAAACCCTAGGTAAACAGGAGAGAAAAAAAAAATCCTTCAGGAAATGCTGGAAAACAGATGAAGTTTAATAAACAAACAAAACCCCAAATCTTTGTGCACAAATCATATACATAAATGAATAAACACATGGTCTGAGAACTGTGCATGCATAGTCATTATAATGAACAGAGATTTCTTTTTAACAAAAGCAGAATTCACTGTATAATCACCTGGAAAGATCCCAGTCCCAATTCAAACACTAGTCTCTCCCGCTTACTGACATTTTCAGGAGAAAAAGCAAACACCGTGTAGTGAATTCCAAACAAGGGGATAAGCAGTAGCGTAGAGCGAGCCAGTCTCCTGTTGTAATAGAGTGAAAGAACTTTAATGCAGCCTTGTAATAAACAACTTGTGCTTTAATTAAAGAAGAAAACACAGAATCTATTTTGTTGCTTCCTTTTCAGGAAATACATACACTATATATTTAAACAAAAAAAATAGATCCCCATTTATTCCCTAACAGTAATTTTAAACACACTGTAGTTTGCTTCCATTTCTTCATAATGGTACAATTATAACACATTAGTAATATGTTATACTCTGTACTGTTATTTTGATTTATATTATTATAAACTTTTTTTTTTTTTTTTTTTTTTTTTTTTCCTACATTGCCAAACAAGAGAAAGGTAATCTTGGCATGGGATTCAAACTGCTACCATAAAACAATTATAAACCTCTCATATAATTGCATAATTCCGGTGTAGGGTTTTTTCTGAGGAAAAAACGTTACTGATTTTCTTAAATAAGTTAAGGAAATAGATGGAGGACAAGGAAATTTATAAAACCATAAAGACCTTTGGAAGAGCTCCATGCTGTTTTTAAATTCAAATTTTCAGTCTCATATCTATGCAGGATATTGCAGACTATTTTGAATTGGCTTATTACATGCTCTATAATATCCTTAAAATTATGTGGTTTTCTTACTGAAAATGAAGACTTATTTAATATCTCCAAGAACTCTTTGAACATATCCTGTTCAAATGGGACATCAGCGCATTGCTAATGTCCCTGTGTCAGACGTTGTGCACTAGTGGTGATAAACATATCACAGACTTTGTTTTGAGATGTTACTAAAAGCACGATTCATTAGTCAGATGCAGATTAAATCTCAAGTCTTCGTGAAAGACCCCACAAATCACAGAGCATAGTTCTTGCAAAATATCACATTAGACATTGGCCAAAAGTATTTTAACTAGAGAAAGAAGAAAACCTTGAAATGGGTTGATAAAGATAGTACAAAGCCTTCATCATTGGTGACCTCTAAAATAAGTAAGTTATACAGGAGTGACCCAGTACAATGGATTAAGAAGTTTCAAGGTCTGTTCTAGTCCTTTATGAGTATGCAGTCAGATTAATGAAAAGGAATGCAAATATTGTAGGAAAGATTATAGAATAATGCTATCTCCATAAAAAATAAAGTTTGTAAAGAATTTAATAGTGTCTTCAACTACCAATAGGATACAAAGAAATCAAATGAAGATTGTAAACAGGAGAAATAAGTATCATTTCTAAAGTTCTGTTATGCTTTTTATTCAGGTTTAATGTCAATAACAATCAATGATAAATGCTATTTTGATTCAAATATTGTGAATTAATATGGTGTATCTCACTGCAGTCATAGGGGATTACTTTTGGGAAAGATGCAGAATTTTCTCTATAGCCATTTTTCTGGCATTAATTATATTTAATTAATTATTAAATTAGTTTGTAAGATCTTGAAATATAATGTCATCATCAACTTATCTGAGATGTTGTCTTCAGTAGTGTCATAGGAGTCATGAAGAATATACATGAAATGTAAGAAGTAGCACATCCTGAAATTTCTATATGATTAAGATCAATAGAGAGGAAAATAAGATTTTAACAGGAAGAAAAACTTAAGCTATTACTAATGGTTGTGCAGATGATGATGAACTGTGTTTTTCTGAAAATATTAGGAAGAAAGACAAAGCAGCAGCTGTGAGACCGATATGTATATGTGCAATGGTGAAATGAAGATGTTAAAGATAAGAATATAGTGAAATTCTCAAGAGTGCAATGTGGAGGATGCCTTCCAAGACAAGGCCATCCTCTTTTCTTCCCACATTCTTTCAGACAAAGGAACACAGGGGACAGACCCGAGTGTTTTGAGGACAATAATCACTCAATGAATTTTAAACAGACTGTTTGGAACAGGTATATTCTCCAAAGGTGTAGAAAAACCTTGCTTACATTCCAAAGGGTAAAGGAATATTTCAAGTTTACTTACCAAAAAAAAAAAAAAAAAAAAAGTGTATAAAAAAAATATATTTTTTTTAAAATGTATATATATATATATATATTGAGGCTGGCATTCTATTTTCCATCTGTCATTTTCCTTAAAAAACAGCTTAAGAATCAGATTCCAATAGTATGGAATGCACATTCCAATAGAATATGAACTTTCCATAAATTTAGTCCAAAAAGACACAGGTAGTGGTGTCTCTTATTTTATCTCATTCCTGAGTGTGTTTCCTTAACCAAGTGAAATTATAGAAAGACATCCTTATAATAAATCTAGCAGAAAGTAGAAAGGTCATCTAACTTTGACCTGTCTCTGGAGCAACCATGTCTATTTTGCCATTGCACATCCACACCTATTCAGGGGACTCCTGAAATGTCTGTGCATATTACATGGGACACAACCAGGCTTGAACTGGAAATGAAAATACACACCATATTACATCGTTGAATTGAATTCCAAGCAATTTCTACTAAATGTTCTAGTGTGATCATATTCTGCATTTCAAGACATGATTCTAGAAGACAAATTTATGCTATTATCGAAACAAATGCAGTAACTACTGCTCAAGTGAAATAGAGAGAGAGAAAGAGAGAGAAAGAGAGAGAAAGAGAGAGATGCTATGTTACAGGCAACGAGGACCAATGAGTTGTAAATGGTCTAAATAAGTTCTTCCAGCTTCTTTGAATGTGACAGCAAAGATATATCTCTAGATTCACAATCTGCAGATATAACTGTAAGAAAATCTGCAAAACCTTTTCTCCCTAGCTGCTTCTATTGACCTAACTGCAAAGTTGTGTAGCTCAAAAAAAAAAAAAAAAAAAATAATAATAATAATATGTGAATTTACATAAGATTTGACAGATTTTATAGCACTGTGCTATTAAGATAAGGATAAAATACACAATAACTTGTACTCTGGCAAACAGTTTGTTGCCTTGTGCTTGGAGACTTTTATCATTCAACTTTTTGGAGACTATCACAGACTGTCAAATGATGCAAAAGATCTTCAAAACCACAGGCTTTGAGTTTTTGTGTTTTCCCTTTATTGTCAATAAAGAATAACAGGCACTTATGTATTAAGATGAATCGTCTCTCCCTAAGTCCTTTAAATGTCATCTCCATGTTTCTCTATTTACTGTAAAGGGGATTTAGACTAGGTTTGTGACATAAATTGTGATAAAAGACTTGTAAAGTTTAGATCAGAGGAATTCCATCTATTTGGTCCTAACTTGGTGGTGAATATGTGCAAAAAGTTTTAGTGACAATATTTCAAATAGAAAGATAAACAGCAATCCAAGAAGATAAAGGATGTCACCATCAGTAGTATGCTTAGTAGATCTCCTGTTTAATAAGCCAGAGAATCTATTTTATCAAAAGGATGTTAACATATTAACTTGACTTTCGTGAATGTCTGTAGATATGTACCGTAACAGGTACATATCTTATCTGGAAGCTTAAATGGGTCTGTAGGACTTTGGAAGACTTGAGGCAAAACTTAGACACAATAATTGATTTTATTTTCCCATGTATAAGTCATGTCTTCAGACTAATGGCTTGAAAAGCAGTGGATGCGTACTGAGATTTTCATTTCTGGCACAAAA
>NC_048894.1:3737408-3798285 GCF_011077185.1 Oxyura jamaicensis
ACAGTATAATTTATTTATTTATTTATTTATTTATTTATTTGTTTATTGCCTGGGGGGGGGCCCCCCCAAATGTATAATTTTTCTGGCCTCCTGTTTAGGCTGAACTCTCCCTACCACTGACTTAGTGGAGAATTCCACCTTTGGCAGCTGTCAGTCCTCCGTCTTTGTGAAGTACTGTACTTAATATGAAGTTTGTTTCCCTACAAAGGCCCAACATGAACTCTATATTGCATCAGGCTGTAGGTTAAGAGGAGAATCTCATATTTAAATGTATCTCCTCCTAAATGTACATCCTAGTTTTGCCACTACTTTTCTTAGATTTCAAGCTTCTTTCCATGCTGAAAATGTACCTGCTGCCTGCCTCTTTACTAGTGTCTGTTCTTTCCACCTGTTTTTGCATGACATCTGTCTGTTGAGTGAATCTTTTGAGTATTGTCAGTGATCTATTTTTTAAATACCTTGAGGAGATGTAGAATCACAAACAGGGGAAGCTTATATTCATGCTTCAAATGGGTTTTGTTAGTAAGAAGACATAGCAAAATACAGAGCTGTAAGTTACTAAACAATTTGTTTTCCTTAACGATGTCAGCAAATACTATCCTTCAGCAAAATGCCGTACTTGTGGATCAGTGCAGCCGGAGATACCTGAGAGTGTTGATTTACTCTCATAAGCCTGCTATAAAATTAAAGGGAATGTTCATCAGAAAGTATAGAGTATAAGATTTCTGAAAGGTACATGTCTCATCTAAATGAATCCCGTGGGCTTCTTGCACAAGTAACAGAGAGTGAGATGCACTATGAAAACATTATTAGTTCTTGTCTCTAAACAAAAAGACAATTTTTTCCTCATCCCTTCATGTATACTTTTCGTCATCCCTTCATGTGTACTGACAAACCTCACTCAGTTCAACAGACTTGTACACCAACTGAATGTCTGATTCACTCAATCTTGCCCTACCCTACCCCTATTGTTATAGCAAAATGTCAGGTGAAACATTCCCTCTCAGAATGACCAGAGAAGAACACCGCTTTGCTGTATAATGAAGAGTAGCTATTAATAGTTTCTACAGAGACACTATCCAAAACCATAAATAACATCAGTGGTAATTACAAAATTTCAAAAAAAAAAAAAAAAAAAAAAAAAAACGCTTTTAAATCCTTGATCAAGGTGCATCAGCAAAAGCACAGAACAACAAAAAATTCTACATGCAACAAGAACTAAATGAATGCTTGCTCTTCAGTTACTACCCCTCTGGTAATATTAAATCATTTACTTGCAACATGCTTCATACAAACACAGTAATGTTACAGGATCGCGTACACTTACAGGGTAATGGTTGATAGTTCTGACATCTTGCAAGAGTGCTGGTTAGCCCTCTTAGGCTTACAGTAGCATTTCTGAACGCAGCTGCTAAATATGACAAGATTAGCATTTTTTTCAGCATATTGTGAACAGGCCAAGGTAGGTCACTTTCAACACATTTCATGAGACACATCACAAAGATGGAAAGCGGACATGACAGAATGAAGTTACAACACAAACCAGCTGCTTGACTGAAGCAAAAATAAAGAAATAAGATTAAAAAAAAATGCATTGGGTGTCACTGGCAACTGGGATGTGTCGATTCACAGACAAACCAAAGATCAAACAACCTGGAGGCAGGCGGGCAGTTTTACGTATCCAAAATACACATGACTTTTGCAGTCTGGTAGTGTACAGAGGGTAACAGAACAATATATTAAATGAAAGTTGGCTGCACACTTGTGGAGAACAATTAAATAGTAACATAAACTTGTAGGATGGAAATTAATCTAAGGTGAAGCTGGGTCACATTTTCTTCATTTTCATGTGTAAGTACCCAAGGTGGTGTGAGTCCCTTCTTTTTAATGAAGATTACTACTAAGGACACCAAAGCACTTCTTTGCTCAGCTTCCTTGATGCATGAAGAAGGGAGTTCAGTATAGAAACTATGTCTCAATGCTAATTCAGAGATACACTTTATTTTTTGTCCAGCACATTAAGACAGGTGGGGTTGTATAAGCAGCAGGCTCATATATGATAGACCAGAACTGTGATCCCTACATGTTGTACTCTAGAAGGAGCTATGGAGATTGGGAAGAGTATATTAAAAATTAACCATACAGAGGCTAATCCGAATCAGCTGTTAAGAACAGTAATCTTGAAACAACATGGGAAAGCATTTTGAAGGATCTGAGGGATAGATATGTTTTATCTGCTATGTCAGACTGAAAAAAATAAACCATGAGAATTAAAAATAGGAATTTGTTGTTGAGGTATATGGGGGGATGTCTATTTGATTGTTTGTTTTGTTTTGTTTTCAACACATGGTTATTTTAGTGGAATTCACCTCAGTGAAACTTGGATATTTACAGTACTGATGTCTAAGTAAACTGGACATGAATTGGTCCATTGAGAATCATCAGAGGGATGGTCAAGTGAGAAGTACATACTTGTTGGTCAGGGTATATCTGATCTATTTTAGATGTCCACTTTAGGATGGGTTGAATAGAAAACTCCAATAACTATCCTGACTAAATCTTTGTTGACTCTAACAGTATAATAAACTAAGTTGAAAACAGATTAAATTTCTCCCTACTGTTAACACTTTTAAGCCAATCCCATTTAATGGAATTGCTTTTTTTGTTGTTGTTTTGTTTTGTTTTGTTTTCCTGTGGGGTAATCAAAAATTTACATTTCTATTAGAGACTATAGAGACTATAGCTTAAGGGCTGGAAAAGTTACAGTGTCATGGAATGCAAACATCTAGCAGATAGAAGAAACAACCATGTTTCAACTTGCAAAAAGAAAAAAAAAATCTCTTGTATGAAGTTGAAGTAAATACGAAAATGACTGTTCCTTTTACAGAATCATTTCTGTGATAAAATTTTGCATTCCTTCTGTCTTTTACAGAACTGAGTTGTGCTTTAATTGATATTTAATACTGATTAAAAACAGCAATGAAAGTTTTAGAGAACTTCAGAGAAAGTTCCTTTTTTACAATGGCTAAGACTTTCAAAAGTGGCTGGATTTTGAGTGTCTCATTCTTGGATCACCTGAGTTGAAACAGCAGAAAATTATCAGGACAACTTTTACCACAAGAGGGCTGCCCAGCTGAAAAATGGTGTTTATGAAGGCATTTTAGGGTACGTAATCTGAAAATGAACTACCTAAAAAACAATAATCACTTCAAAAAAATTTAGTTATGGGGTATAGTAGCAGATTGTTTTCTTCACTGACATGCTTGATGTTGCACAGGTAATCTGGAAAAAAAAATCGTCACTGATTATAACTCATTCCTTTACTGATTATGCCCTGTTTTATTTGGCAAGGATTGACTTCCATTATAGTGAGTAGAACTAATATAACAGCATTTGGTTTTCTCATATAATTATCAAAAAGGTAAGACTTGATTCTAAAAAAAAAAAAAAAAAAAAACTATCTAAGAAATAACTGCTACTCTACAGTGAATAAGGGTAAGCTTTATTTTGCCTTATGATGGAAAGCATTTCTTAGGAAAATGCTGGTATTTTAGCATGATGTTAACGTTTTTCTGCCATCATATCTAATTTATCTAATCATCTCCCTGATGTTAGATATTTTAAAGTCACTTAAAATCTTCAGAATATAGAATTGATGGGAGTTTTCTTCCTTTTTCTTTTCACTTTGCTATTATTATTATTATTTATTAATTTATTTTCAAGCAAAGTTGAAACATCAATAGAAAGAAATGGAGAAAGAGAAAGGACAGAGGAGGCATGGATCAGAAAGAAATGAAAAGGAGGAAAAATAACTAAATAAGAGAAAAATAATATAAATGAGATCATGGATATCAAGACATTACATGAATTAGGGCAGAAGCCTCAGATTTCTGTAGGCACACACAAAATGGAACTGGTCACGTCTAACTATATGCATCTAAGAATAATTTAAACTGAACTATCATCTTTAACTCACTCAATCATGGAAAGAAACAGGCACTTCCAGAGGTTGGTCTAATCTATGCAACAGAGGCATCTAGGACATACGGGATGCATTGTCTTATGGACAGGTGCCCTGGTCTCTCGGTTTGACCATAGACAACAACTAGACTGCTTAGATTAAATACGAGACTTTAGACAGCTAAAGGCAAACAAGCTGAGTCTCACCGCATGTGTCCTGTGCATGGACTGCAGCTGCATCTGGGAGGAAGAGGGAGGGTGCTAGGGTGGAAGGGGAAAGAAAAAGTTAAACATTCCCAGGATGAAATGAGTGATGTATGATGTGGCTGAAGACCATCTTGTCAGACTGAACACCTTACGTCTAGCAAGTTAATGCAAATGAGAGAGTTCACAAATTTGAGGCAAAAGTAGTTGCAATTCAGTCCTAAAGACTTTGTAGGTTTCTCAGAGATGCTTAAGAGAAGTAAAATGAGTATGTTTTTTCAGGGGAGTGACATTATGCATTTTTACCAAGTCCTTGTAGATACATAATGAAAAATCAGGGCTCTCAGTTTTGGTCATTAATAGCACACAGGGAAAGGCAAAGTTTGTGGGTTGTCTCTGAATATGCTGAAGGTAGAGTTTCTGGGAAAACATAACAAAGGTAGAATTTGATTAACAGAATTTAGTACTGTGCCTCATTAATAGCCTTTGTGCACCCTGCTCAAATAATTCTACGTAACCTTACTCCAAATAGGATTGGCAACCTGGTCACTGAAAAAGAAAAATAAAATATGTAGCAGTAGGGAATAAATGTAGAAACAAACCAATGAAATAACTGCTGAAAATACAGTAAAAGTTAACCAAAGTGAAAGTTGAAAGACTGTATGGGAGAGAGAGTGGAAAAAACTGAAAAATGCAGCCGTATCATCTAATATGTATGTCTGATACTGCTATAGGTTGTGGGAAATCCTTTCCTTGCTACTCAATAGCTAAAGATTTCTCCAACCTTGACATTTTTACTGGTCTAAACACAAGCTACCTTTACAGAAATCCTGTATTTACAGATCAGATGTGGGCAGAAAACAAAGACTGTACAATTCTACCCTCCTGCAGTGAATGTGGGCACTAACCCATTGCGTGCTAGTAGACTCATTCACTTTTCTCATTCAGACAGAATAAAAAGTGTGGATGCTTCTCAGCAGAGTTGTTATTTAGTTTCATCTCATGTAACTTTTGCAGTTTGTAACATAGATATCTGCTTCTAACCCTGTCATCCCATACTCTGCAGTCAGTGGTGAGAAACAGACCATAAAATAAGATTTGTCTGACCTCTTTTAAACATCTTGTTTATAATGAAATGAATGGTAACCAAGGATCTTATTCAATGAACTGGGTAGATCTCTATTGACTACAGAAGGAGACCAGTATGATTCACCTATTAAGTCAGTTGGATCCCATGCTGTCTTTCTAAATGTACAACCATTGTTGTGCTCTCAGTAAAAAGTATTGTTGTTTCTCTATTCTGCAATTGAAAACAAGTCCAAAAGTCCTAGTCTAGTCATGTTTTGAAGATGTCTTAGTCTAGTTATCTATAGTTCTACTTTAGACTCCTGAAACCACCAAACTAAAAATCTTTCTTCTGATATCTCTAAGGGGTCTGAGGTATTCCAAAGTCATCTTCTGACACATGGGAATAAACTGAAAACAAGTTTGGATAAATGAGGCAAAGTGTTACATCACCTTTTCAGTCTTTGTACAAACACATTGGATCAATTAACTTCATTGGGTGGTAGATTTTTATTTCTATTTATTTATTTATTTACGGTCTCTTATTCTTTGAGAGCTCTTCCATCAGTTTAACATGTAGGAGGTTATTATTATTATTATTATTTTATTTTCTGAGTAAGAGGATATCGCACAGTTCAGTAGATTTTTATTTTTATTCTTTTCCTAGTGATTTGTAGGAACATAAAGAAGATTTTCACTTTTTGTGTCTATGAATCTATGAAAGGCAATGAGCTTCAGACTTTTTTATGCAGGAATTCTCACAAGAGTGTCCTATGCATTTCAAAGCTTCCATGTACAAAGAACACATGGAGAAAAATTTCTACATGAGTGTACACTTTATTTCCGCCAAAGATAGATCTAATCACTGAAACTGAAAGCTAGCATGGTAAGTCAAATAAATAAATAAATAAATAAATAAATAAAATTGACATGGAAATTGTATGTTTGTGAGGAAACCTCTACTTCTACAGGGGATGAGACCAGATTATTGTTTGCGGACTATATATACAGTTGAAAATAGATGTTTAACAAAAATTAATTAAAACTGAAACTTCTTGGCCAATATTTTTTTTCCAGAACTGAAGCTTGAAGATGAAACAGAGTCGATAAAGAGAGACAAAAGTCAACTCTACCTTGTTCATTCTTGACTTTGCTAACGTCTATATGGGTGGTCATCCAAGGATAAAGA
The DNA here is from genome assembly GCF_011077185.1 of Oxyura jamaicensis. Taxonomy (NCBI): domain Eukaryota; kingdom Metazoa; phylum Chordata; class Aves; order Anseriformes; family Anatidae; genus Oxyura; species Oxyura jamaicensis. Next base: position 3,743,827 of record NC_048894.1, read on the forward strand.
AAGCAATTGTTTAAACTCAAAGGTCAAAAAGTAAAGAGGTAAAGTTTAAAGTTTATCTGTGTTCTAGAGAAGAAAACAGGTAGTAAAGGGTAGAATACTTCCATCAAAAAATATACTTCAAATGAAATGTAACTTCAAAATTATATGTCCTCATCCTTCTTCTATATTAACTCAGATTCTACTTCCACATGATAGGTTATTCTCACAGACTCTAGAATATAACTTAATGTCATGCACGATGGAATAATTCTGATGGAGGTGCATTAACATTACTAGGGAGGAGACAATATTGTGTTTAGTGAGAAAAATGTACCACATCAAACAAGATTCTTAAATGGTTTTCAATTTAGGTTTACTGCTTGAAACAATATATACTATATGTATATACTTTGCTAATTAGTATATACTATACTAATATGACTATATATGCCCAAAGCCAGCCATTAAACATCTGAGAATATGATTATCTTATGCCTCATAATCTTTAAAACACATAAACAAGTAAAACCTGCAGTGTGTTTATTGTCTCAGTCAGGCAGAATAAAATGGACATTCAAACATTATCGACAGGTCTTAGTCTGGTCAGCCAGCAAAGCTCAGCATTGGTGTAGCTACATTGGAGCTCTGAGGCTTCAGTTATGTTGCTGTGCTTCACCTGCCTTACATATTTCAGAATATCCCTGTGGGGAAGGATCCAAGTTTCAACCCATCTCCTTAACCCTCCTTAGTGAAAAAACCTTTGGCTCCTCCTTAGTGAAAAAGGCTTGGGCTCTCAGGCATTTAATCATCTGAACAACACCAGTGATTTCAATTGGAGTAAGACAAATTACAGTTCAGAACCTCTCTCTGTAACAACACTGATGCACAGGAGCTGGAGTTCTAAAACTATGATGTAAGCCATATGTACGACCTTAGACTGGCCAAATTGTGAGGTAGAGTACATTTGCTTAAACCACCTTCACTAAGACTGAATTCAATATTAAGCCATTGTAACTTGGTGGCCTTTAAGTGTGTGTTCATATTATCCAAGGCAAGAAAAAATTGTTTGGGGGGAATTAACCAGTTATCCAGTTAGCACCACATGGCTACTGTTATGCACAATAGCAGTTTAAAAAGCCTCATGAGCAGTTTGCCCTTCCAGGTTAAAAAATAAAAGAAGGAAATCTAATTCTTTCAACACTTTCTTTCTTGTCCCTTCCATACCTCAGGCTCTAAGGACCATCTACTTCTTTGGAGAATCTCCTTCTCTAAGGAAGGAGATGTCTAATTCTTCAGACATAAAACCAAAACTACTGAATGTGAAGCATGTTAGTTGCTGAAGTGAAACACAAGAAATCAATGGTAAGGAGAAGCAGAGACACTGAGGGAAAATTAAACTCCTTTTGTTCTTATATGGTAGAGGCAAAAATGTGAATGGCAGCAAAACGTGAAAGGAAGACCATGGATGCTGGTGTTCATCAAGCTTTGACATAAATTGAAAGCACGTTCAAGATCAGAGATGTCAGAATTATTCCCCATTCTCTGCAGTCTTTTAACAACTGCTGCATTACCAGTTGCTTCAACTTTGTTTTTACTTTTACACTAAGTAAATTCCAAGAAACAAAGGTGCAAACTGACTTGGGACAAATAAAATTCCAAGTTTTTCCCTTTCAGTGTAACAATGCCTTAAAACAACTAACATAGCTATTAGCAGTGCAGGAAGGACAGTGAAAAACAGCTAGAATGATATTATTTGAATGCTCCCATTTCAACTTCCAAGTTAAGTTTTCTGAAAAATGATCTGAATCTTCAAAATTATCAAAATTATCTTCCCTACTGAACAAATTAAAGGATATAACACTGCTCTCAAATTTATGGGTAATTCGTGAAGACACATTGCCTTTCGCACCAGACATTCTTCTCTCCTGCTGATCTCAGTGACCACTAACATTTATCAATGTAGATCAAAATTAGGTTATTCGCTTCAGTGAGGTGCAGTGACTTTAGAAACACATTTGAGATCTGTACACCATTTCCTTTAGGAAGCCTACCTTATTTTTGCTAATTAGTGAACTTGAATGTATGGCAAAAGTGATATTACAGAGGGTTTAGTTAGTATAATTGGTTTCCTATTAAAGGAAGAAGTTTTATATTGTGCACATTGCTAAAGTATTTGTGGTCTTTTCAAAAGCAGTGCTGGAACTACTTTACATAGTTAGAGCATTTCAAACAGCACTGTAGGTAAAGACCTATATTTACTTATGTACACACTCATGGACCATACACACATAAATAATACTGACTTGAGCCTTCAGTTGTTATGAGTGCTGTTTCCTAGTTTCATACCAACTATGATATTCAAGCCGCAAGATTTTAGGTACAGGGTTTGAAAGACATTAAGGTCTCAAAAGAAAAGAAAAAAAAAGGAAGAAAAAAAAGAAGCAACTGTACAAATGTTTGCTACTAACATTTTTTTCAATAGGAATTCAGAAGAGTTTTTTTGTTGTTGTTGTTTGTTTGTTTGTTTGTTTTTGTTTTTTTCACCAAGATAATCTTGGCAACAGGGTTTAGTGGTAATCCAGCTTTTGATGGAACTGTTGAGAGAACATCAAGCTTTATACTACCGTTTCTTCTTAAAAATACAGAAGAAACATCATTCCTATCAAGAGAACTACACTCTTGAATTTAACACAATATTGTCCTCACTCTCACTGATCTGAATATCTTAATCGTTCTAAAGAAGAACCATCCATTAGTGGCCTCTCTTTTAATGCAAACATGCTCTTTTTCAGTTCATGTCTTGCTCTTGTAACAGGTAAGGAAAAAAAAGTCTGTTGTTTGCACATTTAGGACAGTCTGTGGACAGAGAACTTCATTCTCTGAGACAGCCTCAGGGAGTGATGGAGTCATGTGGGAATTCTGAGTCATTGTTAGAGAACTGTTAAGCAAGAAACTTAAACAGATTTCAAAATAGCTAATTCATGAACCACAGAAATCAGAGGTGTATCATTTCCTCTGCCTGTATAACCATTGAAACAATAAACTTACCCTTGAAAATACCTTACAACAATGTGCACAAATAGTGTTTAAAGAGAGAGTCTTCCTATTTTTCATTACTATTTCAAAATAAAAATGATCATCAGCTTCCAGTATACAGGTATCACCTGTGCAGGCCAAGACACAATGGACTTCCACTCTAACCACCTTCTAAGAACTTGAAATTGCAGAAGCAGAGCATTTTTAAACATTGTATTAATCACAGAGGTTCTTGCAACCACAATAAACAAGTTTTGTGATCAGTGATTTCAAAATCAGAGCCTGTCAAAGCTCCAGAAAATATTTGTATATCACTGGAAGTGGATGGAATTCCTTTCAGAAATAGTAATTTGCTCTTATAGTAGTAATAATTTCCTCAGGAAAATCAAAAAACAAACAAAACCTCTATCAAGGTGGATATATTTAGGCCTGATCCCATCATCACTGTAAGAACTGAAAAGATGCGTACTGGATAAAAGGATGGCCTTGTGGTTGGGAAGACAGATTTGAAAACAGAAGACCAAGCTTAACCTCCTCTACCTGCCACAGGCATCTGGGGGGATTTTAAGTAACCCCCTTTTTGCATCAGACCCTTAGCTGTTCAACAGAAATAACACCTTACAGAAGAATTATAAACACACTATATATGCTTTGCTGATTGGCTTTATACTTTTTGAGACCAGAGTAAAACTGTAGATAAATAATCAAAGCAGAACAGGATTTTCAACTATTTTATCTGAAAATAAATAAATCCCTGTGCAATTATATTCTTGTTAATTATGGTACATATCCTATATGATCTTATATTCCTAAGGAATATATTCTTTTTTTTTTTTTTTTTTTTTTTTACATCCCCACCCGAAAATTTTTTTTTTTATATTTGGGGGGGGGGGGGGGGGGGGGGGGGGGGGGGGAAAACAAAAACTAATAAATGAAAACAAAGGCAACCCCCCAAAACAAAACAAAGCAAAACAAAAAAACAACTCCCCAAATTGTTTTTCTTGGGAAACGTCAATGAAAAGTATAGTAGTTGTGAATGCAAACATTTTCTCTAGAATATTAAATAAATTAATAGAGAATTAGTCTTAAGAATCACAGTAGTAAACATCTGCTTTCCTGGTATTTCTTAGGAACGAGAACTAGGTTCCTGGTGATTACGCACTGACACCAAATTATCCTTGTCTATGTTTTCCATTTTATTTTTTTTTATGATAGAAATGGGTTAGCAAAGGGACATGAGTCCCCTTCATTGTTGTGTTAGTGGGCATTCCAGCACTCAACTGACAGAACCTGGCATTAGGAAATTAAAGTGCTATGCTAAAAAATACACCGTTCATCTACCGTCTGTCATTTTCCTGTCAGAAATGAGACTTCTTGCCATTAAGACCCTGTCAATAATTATTAATGCCAGCAGTCTAAGCACTTGTAGCAAGACAAAGCAGTAGTAGAATGAATCAGTGTCCAGTGACTTTGTAGGTGAACTGCAGAGGAGTGTTGTTTACCAAAACATTTGTGTCACGACATTGCTTCTCCTGCCCTAACCCTCTAGGTTGCACCGTATGTAAAATCATACCTACCTATGATATATGCCATGTTTCTCCTTTCTTTCCAGCAAGATGCTGATTGGAGGAATGACATAGACCTGAATTAGCTAGGTATTTGTGGGGTTTATTTTCTTTTTCATTGAGTTTTCAACATGTGATACAAAATTTATGATGAAGAATCTGTTAAGGCAAAAGCAGAAACAAGCTTTCCCCTCCCAGGTTATACTATTCATGACCAAATAAAAATTAAAAAAAAAAAAAAGGACAAGAAAATAAAAAAAAAGAAGCTTTTTTTTTTCAGTCAAATGTGCTTTGATCCTTGGAAATGAATAAATAAGCAGACTTGATGGAAATGTTTGGGCCTTTTTAATCTTAAAGGTTATTCCAGCATGCATCTTCACCATGCATACCTACTTAATTACTGTATTGTTTTCTGGTAGTGATATCATTAGATGATCTGTCTATAATGAAGCTTTAAACATTGCTTCTGAAAATAGTAGCCTGGATTTAAGTTTGTGTAAGCATTGCTAGAGGATTATATATATATATATATATTTAATGGGTGAATGTACTCTCTCTACAACAACTTGACTCAAGCTGAGATGTCTGAAAGTAGAGTCTGACATACCAAATTACACACTATTGGCTTGATTTCTCCCAAGACAAATAACGAAGCTTTGCCAGAATAACTTATTAATTGTTTCTTAAAACTGGAATTCAGGGACTGATGTATGAAAATCCATCCATACAGCATGGGTCTGATGTGACACACTGTGTTGAGCCAGATTCAGTAGGGTTGTGAATAGGTGTTTCTAGTCCTTAGGTATGTTTCCGGTGCATGTTAATATTGGATTTATGAACTTCTGATGTGCTGCTACTTCACTTTCAGGATATGATGTAATAGTGTCCCTAAATAATTTACTACCTCTTCAAAATACTTGCAAACTACACAAGTGGATATGGGTAAGAATCAGGATGTGTCTTCTGTTTGGAAGCCCAATAAGCAATCTACCTGGATTGAATACACAGATACAAACACTTTTGTACTATAGGATTAAGTATGTCATGATCATAACCATAATAAACTAAAATTCTTTATGGAATTCATTTACCAGCTGGGGCCAGAGACCTATTTGGAATATGCATATAGCTGTCTTAATTGTACCAGGAATACAATCTGTGTCACTTTTTGATTTTCTAGCACCCCAGGATCTCAGAACTTTCCACTCAGGAAAAAAAAAAAAAAAAAAAAAAAAAGAAAAAGAAAATCTATTGCATGTGCATTACTGGGTTTGTTTTGTTTTGTTACTTAATTTGCTGGAATTATTCAGGATTGACATTAACTGAATTAACTGAGATTAACTGAAACGAGAGCATGGTACAAGCAATGAAGATATGTCCTTTTTGATGACTTTGGCTACCCCCCTACCCCCTCCTAACACTTAAAAGTAAAAAAAAAAAAAAAAAAAAAAAAATTATTCTGACAAAAGACTATTCTGACTACTGGGAGAAAGTATAAAAGCTGCTTACAATTCTTAGGGAAAAATAATAAAAAGGAATCCTAAAATCAAATTTAAAAAGTGTAGCTTTTTTTTTTTTTTCTTTTTTTTTAAATCCTACCTCAGCTGCTTAGATATTTTTGATGAATCTAACCCCCCGTCATTTCAAACATAAGGAGTTTCTATCTAAAATAAAAAATATCAGTAAAGCAAGAACAGAGTTATTCTCTTACAATCTGACACATTTTCAGCAATTTGGTCTGGAATGAAATAAGCAGCATGCAGACAGCTTAGAGGGAAACTAAATGTGTGATGAAAGACCAGTTAGCCATGAGACTGGTAATGAATGATTGAACATACAAGTTGATAAAACGGAATTTTACGATAACTAAAGCATTTGACTACTGTAGAAAAACATTAGAAATTAGCTACATGTTTCCAAGTTTTTGTCAGCCTAAAGGAAAAGGCTAATACATGTATTAATCATAGGGAAGGTTTGTAGAGGCACACTAAATTTTTATGGGAGTGAAGCTCTCATTATTGTGCTGCAGATTATACAAATTATTATTATTTTTTAAAAGCAAGTCTTGCAATCTCTAGTGGCTACACTATGTTAATTAAGCATTAGCTCCCCAGTAGTGCAATCTTCTGTTGTGTTCCTGTCATAGCTTGAAGCTAACTTCAGTAGTGGGAATTTTTAATAGTGAATGCAATGTGATAATAATATATAATTAATCTTTGAATTTAAGCACATCCCTAAGGCTAGTAAATTAAAATACAGGCTTAAGTGATCTGCAGAATCATGACCTCCGTGTCTATAAAATAGAACTGGATGCAAATTTTCCTATAATCATTAAAAGCTCTTAAACCTGAACATATATTATATATGTAAGAAGAAAATAAATCCTCTCTGATGTCAAAAAATAAATTATTATTTTTGTCCTTTTTTAAACAAAACAAAACAAAACAAAACAAACAAACAAACAAACAAACAAACAAAAAAAAAAAGGAAAAAAAAACAAAAAGATTTCCTGAGTCACAGGTGTATAGTAGACAAAATAATGGCTTATAATCTTTGTCACATTAGATCATAATCTGATGGCAGATTATTTACAGGCAATTTCTCAGGAGTCAGAGGTCAAATTTCAATATAATTTTTGAATCTGAAGCATATGAAGACTCTGATGTAAAAAAAAAAAACAAAACATTTCCTTATATGCCTCATTTTAGCCTAACAGGTACATGATCACTACAAACACTACTAAACTGTGATTTAAATTTCTTGTTATCACCATGATGTGGCAGTATTTACCCTCACATTGAAGGAAAAGCAAGGGATTGTGTCAGCATTTTTCATCTGCACCAGTGCAAGGTCAGATGGTGTAAATTAAACAATTGCAGAAGGTTTAAATGATCCTTTACAACTTTGCACTGAGGTGGATCCAGTGAAGAGCTCTCTGGAGCCTTGGTTGCCCATGCTCAGCTAATGGTGATGGAAGTCCTGGCTTAAAGGTTGTTCCCAAGAGGGGAAGGCTGATACAAGAGTAAATCTCAATCACTGCTTCAGTTATTACGTGATATTACCTTTAGAAACAGGCTGAGCACACTTCCTCAAATGTAGCTGATATGATCTATGTACTAATTATTTAATTATGTTGTGGAATAAAAATCTGGATGAACAGTTTGGCCTGGTGGGGAATTGAATGGGAAATCAAACTACTTGTCTTGTATTTTTTTGCTTTATTTTTGCTTGTTTTATTTTGTTTTTCATTACAACGATTGCGATTCCGTTGAAGTCTACAGCGTTCAGCCAAATACTGCTGGGAAAAGGACTTTACTAAAAATTTTTATTTGTTTGCTATTTTTGTCATGCAAATAATATCTGCGATTTCAAAATGAGAATGGGGAAACATTCATATTTCACTTCACAAGTTTGAATGCAACAAAGGGATTCTTAAAACAGTCTATCAGCATGGAGATAAGGCTCAAACAAATAGCTACTAGCATGCACTTTTTTGGGGGTTTATCAGTCTACTGCGAAAGTACTGGAAATATTTCATCTGTATTTTGAATATTTCAGAGATAATGAAATGAGCTTTAAGCATTCACTAGCATGAAGTAGCAACATAAGACATGAAAAATGCTTATATATGGACCATAATCTATATGCTGCAGAGACTTCAATATGGTGACATTAACATACTATGATCTAGCCTTTTCCTTTGTTATAATGGCTCTTTTTTTTTTTTTTTTTTTTTTTTTTTTTTACAGAATATGTGTGCAAAAATAATGTGTATGCTTGGTGTATATCTGCATAAGCTTATTAGTTTCATTTCTGTGTGACATTTCTGTTGTTGAATCTGTTTGGATAAACAACACTCCGCTTCATAACACATACATAAAGGCAAGATCAATTTATACACACCCATTTATAAAGTTGCAAAGAAATATGAAAAATAATGGCAGCGAATGAAACAGAAAATATGATGTTTTCTCTTGGTTTTGGTTGCTAACTATACACATAGGAAAAATATCAGTAAAACCCAGTCACCATATTGGTCAAAAATGACAAAGATATTTTATAGTCTAGTCAAATCTTTGGAGTCTGTGGCATGCTTTGCTTCATATATGAGAGATGTGGAGCAGATGTCAAACATGCACTTAACAGGTCTTAATCAGAACTAGCCCTGCACATCTTGGGTACCAATGACAATCTAAGGTTCAGTGGCTGACCTCCCAGAAGCACATACAAAGGAAGGTTTCATGCAAATCGTAGGCAAACCATGCATGGGAGACAGTTAATTTATGCACTATACTTTCTTCTGAGTTTTAATTCGGAGGAATATCAACCTGCAGAATGAATTTTAAACACTGCTTATGGCTGAGTTTATGCTCATTGTTTATGGCACAGTTTAGAGCAAACATCAAGGGCAGTGTTTTCAGTATGTAAATATTATCATTTCACATAAATACAGAGAAGAACAACAATGAGAAGGGAAGTAAAATAGGCAGCTGGGGGTCAGAGTTTTACCTGAAAATTGTTTTTTAAATTAATTATATCATTACACTCAGTGTGAAACTGATCACTAGGGAGATAATTAAAAAAAAAAAAAAAAAAAAGTATTGCAAAATAAAGGTCTCCTACTTTACCCTGACATATTTTATTTTTCTTTGTTTGAATAACTTGCATTTTTTTCACTAGCAAACCAAACAAAGAAATAATCTTATCTATGTTTAGGAGTGCTAGAAAATGCCAGAGCTAATAAAAAACTGCAAAACAAATGTGTGTGGCGTTTGGACTGCAAAGCCAAGGAAAAAACAAAAGTGCTGCCACATTCACTAGTTATTCACAATTATTATATAATATTTTTTTATGGCTGCATGCAGGAATTATAAAGTCTTAAAACTTCTAACGGATTTCTTATGCATTTTTAAGCAATTCCTGGTATGCTGTGAATTATTTGCTTAGGTTGAATGAATTCAAAATTACCAGAAACATGATAATGAACATAAGCAACTTCAGGAGATCTTCCTAAAATAAAATTCTGTCTAAAGATCCTGAAATCTTTTTACCAAGTCTCATTGTGCTCAGTCAAATTTGGACCACATCTCTGGAACATATGAAGCACAGCAGACTGTCTCATGGGTATAATAATATTTATGCTTGGTCAGTATGTTAATTTACAGACAATTGATCTTTAAATAAGAATTATTATTATTATTATTAGTTTTAATCTAGTATTTACATTTTTCTTCATTTTTTTCCTTTTATTTATTTCCTAAGTGCTTTAAAGATAAAAATGAGTATTAAAATGGACTTTAGTGGCTTTTGAAGTAATAATATAAAAAAAATCTAAATCAACCAAATCATTTTTAATAGATCCTGTCTGTGACTCTTTTAAAGATGAGGTGTCTTTTTGTCTTTTTGTCTTTTTTTTTTTTTTTTTTTTTTTTTTCCTATGTGTATATTAGAAATTTAAATTGATTACTGCTTTATTTGTACTTACAAGTAAATGCTGGATTCATTGCCTCCAATATCAGGTGACTGGAGTTTCTGCACAAGTATCACAATTATGCCAATAAAAAGCACAAAGTTTATCTAGGGGGAAAAGAGAGAAAATTATGATGACTGTGATATATTTTGTCAAGCACAAGATGAGACTCTCACAGGGACTTGCTGGCTCCATTGTGTTGTTCTTCTCCAAACTGCACGCTAAAAGTTTTATAGGGTCATTAGCTAAGTTAACAAAAGGCATATTGCCCCTTTTTTCCAGACAAAAATATCCCCCTGGCAGCAGTGAAGTTAAGGAAGAATGTAGTTTATCAGAAGAATGAGGTAAGGATAAACACAAAGGTTTAAACATTTGTCATTGTCCATTGATCGTGTTTAATTCCCATTGTCTGAACTAAAGCATTTCTCAGATTACCAGTTTCCATGTTTCCACCATCATTTATTTCAGACAAAATTTAGTGTTTGCCATTTCCTGAAAATCCCCAAATCCCAAGTTTAACATTTTCCCTCCACTTGGCTGAACTGTCCCAAGATGAGATGAATCTAAGTCTTTTTTTTTTTTTTTTTTTTTCTCATCCTGATCATCATCTTTTTTCAGAGAATTGTGTCATTACAAATAGAGTTTTAAAATTTTGGAGAAGAGCAAAAGCAATTTATTTTGATGTTTTGAATTCAGATTTAGCTGTGACCTACTCCAGAGGCCAGAATAAAACAGGAAATTTAAGGTTTTGCTTGTTTGTTTGCTTGCTTTTTTTTTTTTTTTTTTCTTTTTTCTCTTTGAAAGAGTTGTCAGCTTCTTTTTTTTTTTTTTTAAAATAATAATTTTCTATCTGGATATGAAAACTACATGTAGATGGAGAACCCTGATGTTATTAGATGAATTACCTTTAACATGTCTGAAAGTTATTGTACTTGAGAGAGTTGTCCAAACACTTAAAAGGGGAGACACCACACCTGATGAAGACATCTATATCTAAGTATCTGCCTGTGAGTTTGATGTCTAAATTTGCACAACAGTAAACAGAGACCTTCCCAATATCGTCACTGGAGTGTGGAGAGCAACTTAGCATGTAGATACCTATGTACAGTAAGCCAAATTGCTTTTGATTTACTATATTGAAGAGCTCAAAGCCATTTAAAAATTCCTGTTAACCCTGGGGCAGAACCTGGAGACCAAATACCTCTCAGTTGTCCATATGTATGTATTGTGCATCATTTGGGTAAAACCCAAGGCCTTCACCATCTAAAGAGAGTTTAGATACCTTGTTGACAGTTGAACACTATGCAGTGGAGTCATTGGAAGAAATTTCCATCAGTTATTTGCCCTCAGAAATGCTGAGGAAGTACCTCTTTCAAGTGTTACTTACCATGATTGATCCAACCACAGGACCCTTGATCACCCACCACAAGGCAGTGTTGTCATTCATGTCCCAGCAGCTGCAATTAGTAATGAAAGAATGGGGTGGGGAAAGAGAATGAAAGAAAAAGATGAAGATACAACAAGGAAATTAATAACTGTACAAACATTTTTAAGGAGGCAGAGAGTGGGATGTTGGTCTTGTAGCTAAATTACTTTATTGACTTTCAAAAGTTCCTTAGTCTGTCCCTGTTAAAGCTTTCTTTTACAGACTTTACGCAACTTATCTGGAACCTATATGCTATGATTTCAATAGTACCTTTTACTAAATAGTTTAAACATTTTGGAAAACACTTCTATGCATGTTCCTGTGTCCACAAACAGTACAATTGTAAAACTGTCCATTTTGGGCAACATCTCTGTAGAAGGGGTAAAAAGGCAGGAGTTCAAAGTTAACAGGTAAGAAAGGTCCAGGGTTAGCAGATAGGAATTTTGGATCCTGACCATGACAAGAGGATTTTGACACATATCTTGGACACCACAATGTAGCAGGGACCAACTGTATTCACACACAGGAATGATTTTCCAGTCATTGAGTTGTCAGTCCTACCAAGGAGCAATGATTCATCTAAGAAGTTTCAAATTGTGGGCAACAGCCAGGGTCATCTCCTTTTTTAAGCTGTTGGGAGTGAGTGATCATAAATTAAGTGGCATTTCTACCTCAGCGTTTAAAATCTTCCTCCAGCTCACGGAAGGATTATGCTGAAGATTTTTCCATATAGGTTCATTTGGACATTCCTTTGTAGAGCAAATTAATTGCAGGACCCATATGGGTTTTAAACTTTAACATTTCTTTTTAAGGCTACAGGAATGATTATAATGGAAAAAGAAATCTTATTTCCCCTGCCACAACACCAACACACTGCGGTACTTTAAGTTAATACAAAATTTGATTGTCAGTTAAAAAACATATTTCATTTGTGTCTGCTTTCTTCCTCTCCTGCTTCCCTTCTAAAAAAACATGAAAACACAGAAAAAAATGTCTTCTTTGTACCTGCAGTTCAGAGGAGGATGGTTTCCCTCCCACTGGGACAACAGCCAGAAGTCCCAGCAGTGGTTGTCATGGTACATTTGTCAGATGCCAAGTAACAATTTGGAAGAGCATACAGGGATAAAACACGGCTGATCTTATGAGAGCTTAATACTACTTAATACTACTTATATGTCATTTAAACAGTAGTCTAGTAGCATCTTGGGGAAAAGTGAAAACCTATAGTGTATACCAGCTATAGACACGTTTAAGAGTGAGGAAGGAGAGCTAAAATTCCATCATCCAAGTGCGTGTGAGATAAGCCCCAAGCAGCTGATTGACATCTGACTTCGAAATTTCAGTTGAACTTATAAATGCAATATTTTTCTAGATTTCCTGTAAAAGCAACAATAAGTATGCATGTGGTAGAGCAGGGAAGAAGAAAGAAAATCTAGAGATGAGATATCAAATTTACCCAAAAGCACATATTTTTCCTTTGCCAAATACTGGAAAAATCTGGGCAAATTCTAGTATTAATCTAGCCATATAATTAGGCCTGCTGGATTTTAAATACGTACTCTATGGTGTTGCATCTTCCCTTAGAAATGCTTTTTCTTCTTAGACCTACTCTTCTTCTGCAGATTGTCAGTATTCTATATGGTAGGCTAAATTGTCAATGTCTATCCCTGAAATGTCAACAGTGAACCAGATCAAGCTTGTACAAGGGTTTTAAGTACCTTTTTGATTTGGCCTCATAACATCTATAGGATAGATGTGATAAAAAAAAAAAAAAAAAACAGCAAAACACAACAAAACACAAACCATCATCGTCTCCTCAGATAAGTATCATTAGAAAGAAAAAAAGCAGTGCACCACAGAACAGTCTGTAATATCAGCCAACAAGCTGTACCACGTAAACAGGCTCCCTAATTCCATTACAAATACATTGCTATAGTTGAGATCAGGCACACAGGACTCTTTTTCAGGATAGCTGATGGGAAGGGAGCCAGTGAGATGGGGGAGGGATGTGGTTTCCATTTGAAAAGGCCAAAATCTGATCTCTGTTACATCTCTGGTGTACATCTGGTATAACTCCATTTAATTCAGTAGCACGGCTCTGGATAAACAGACAGTTGCATTTATCTCAACAAACCTGTCACTTACAATGATGTGAATCAGGAACTGAACTCAAGGGAGCTCTGCCAGTTTTATAAGGAGCAAGCAGGAGGAAACTCAGACTCGGAGTCTGTATTTTAGTCCATGCCTTTGTCAGTGTGGTTTCCCAGTTCAGTAATTCCTGCAATGTTTTCAAGCTCATGCTGGCTTCTCCCCCACCCCCAGAACAATGCTTGCTGATTTTTAAAAAGTAACCACTGAGAAGCTCAGCTAGGATCTGCCTAAATGTGTTGCATGCTAAATAGCTTCTGCAACTAAAAGAGAGGAAAAGGTGTTTTTTATTTTATTTTTATTTTTATTTTATTTTATTTTTTCCATTCTTCTTTTACTTCTTTGAAATATTTCCCTTATACAAAAAACAGAAGGACTGTTTGGACTCCTAAGAGAAATTAATGCATTTAGGACTTCTGTTGTAATAATAATAATGACACAACAGGGGTTTCTGGCTTGTTTTGCATAGAAATAAATGATTTAATTTGTCTTAATGTCAAAATAGAACATCAGGTCAAAGCATGGGTTTCCTGAGTGACTGAAGGGCTTTATGTGCTTTCCAATAAGCAAGAATGAACAAGGATGAAGAAAACATGACAGAGCAGCAAGTCTTGTGCAATTTTTAGTTCCAGGTATCTCTAATATAAGGAGAATTTAAAATATGAGCCTAAATACCTTGGGAATCAGAGCTGGGCATATAGTAACATCTTTCACTTAGATTTAGGTTTTCAAAGGACCACTGCTGTTTTTTTTTTGTTTGTTTTGTTTTGTTTTGTTTTTTGTTTTTGTTTTCCTACCACTCAATCAATTTGAAACATAGTTGTCAGGAAAAAAAAAAAAAGAAAAAAAAAAAAGAAAAGAAAAAAAGAACAACACAAATAATTTTGTATTTTCAGGATGCACATATATCCATTCATACAGGCTGTGCCTGTTGCTCTGTCATACCAGTCAGTCTATTGACTACGTGGATGTGCAGGACCATCTCTGGGAGTCTGGAAGCATCCTTTCCTTCAGGTCTTTAGCAAAGGATACAGGATCTTTGTAGGTTTTTCTCCACCAAAGGATACTATTTGGGTTGAATCTACCCTCTTGATTTCTTTCTTAAATTATTCAATTTCCTAAATTTTATTTTATTTTCACACAGAAGACTAAATGTAAGTTTTTGTCTCACTCCTACTCACCTACCAAACTAGATTTGTGGAAAAAACCCTCAAGGGGGAGCTAAACTCATAATTACCTTGGTAAACTGAAGCTCAGCGACTCCTTGTGCAAATTCCATTCATCTTATCAGAGGCATCCACAATAATTTCTACAGCTGAGCTTATCAACTTTGTCTTTCTTCATAATCAGTTGGAGAAGAGCAGGGTATCATAAGTGCAATTTACTTGATAGCTCTTTTAAGATGAGATAAAACATATCCTGAACTCCGCTGGCTTAACTGAGCAGGAATGGAGAGCCACTAGGTCAGCTGCAAATTTACAGATGTCTACATGTCCTTTCATAATTTCACCAGTGGAATATGGACATAAACATATGCATATTCAAATCAGCGTTGGAAGTGGAAGGAGAAATTAACTACGTCCTCTGATCACTAGATTTTCATTTCCCCTTGTCATCATGCCAAAGGCATGTGAAATGTTTTCCCACACAGTGATACCTACCCAGTATCATCAAAGTGAAGTCTCAGCACTGCCCAAACAGTGACACAAATTGTTGGGGTCCCTGCAGAAGACAAGATGGTGATATCATTATCAGTCTAGATTTATTCAGTACTCAGCAAAGAACACTTCTCCACTGAGATTTTATTTCCTGATAACACTAATGAACCAAACAATACAATTCATTACATTAATTCAGAGCTCTAGAAACATCTGCCTCAGTCAGAGTACAGGTTAGGCTTGATGGGCACATAAAGGTAAAACTGATAAAAGAAAATAATGATACTGTTTCAGATCAATATTGCTCAAAGATATTTCATTTTGTTACATTAACAGTGAAACATCATATAAAATAAAATCAGTGACATCAGCTTCCATGTCTAAAGCTACCATTATTATGCAATGATTGCAGAGTGGCAGATTTTAAGTGTAATGGCATTATTGCATTCCTTGTATTCCCATGTGGTTTTGTTGTAAATTAGTTGCATATATTGCATTTTATCTGTTATTTTATAAATAAGTGATTTTTGCTTTAGTTATTCAAACAAAGCAAACCAGTAGAGGACAGTTTTGCATTATTCACAGGAATGTTTCATTTCTTTCCTGAAAAACAATATCTAAAACCAAATAAACAAACAAACACACACACAAAAAACTGGGAACAAAAGTGTTTCATTTCTATTTCAGAGTTTTCTTTTGTGTTTAAAAAATGCATGTAAAACACAAATTAAAACAAAACAGTAAAAATCCAGAAATCTGGATTTGTTTTCCTTTCTGAAAACACTAAACTTTTTTTTTTTTTTTTTTTTTTTTTTTCCCAGTGGAAATATATATATATATATATTTAAAAAAAAGTTAACTCATTCTTGCAAGAAAACTATGGTTAAGTTGTTTCTACTTTTTATGGTAAATAATATCTTTGACTAGAAAACTACCTACTTTTATTCAGGCACCACTGGAAAGATAAAGTGCTAAAAAGCAAACAAAACAAGGACCTTGGTAACCTCAGCTTGCAGTAGTGAATGAGACTGTCATAAATTGACAAGAACAATTATATTTTATACATTTTGCAAAGCTGCATTTATGTCACATTAATTAGTCATTCAACTGAATCCACTTCAGTGAGTCTCTGTCAAATCTCATATTCCCAGTATTAGAAATGAAAATACCCCTATTATACCTAGATGAGTGATGAAGCCCTCCTTCTTTAAGGAAAAAAAAAAAAAAATAGTACACACAGAAATATTTGAAAAGAAAATTACAAAAAGAAATAAAATGGCTTTGGAGAGAAGAAATCGTGCATGTTTGATTTAATTTGGAGTCTGCTTTTCTCACATGAGAATACCTAGAAAACATTAAGATCTTTGTGCACTGAGATGCATAATAATAATTTAAAAGTCTTTAAATATTAGTCACAGCTCTGACATGCTATCTAGTTTGTACTTATTTGACTATAGAAATTTTGTTGGTGCAAATGAAGTTTCATGTCTGAAACATGGTCAGGAAGACACCTGACACTCAATGTGTCATAAAAATGTAGTTAAAAAAATGATAAAAAAAATGGATCAACTTGGAATTTTGAAACTTCTGCTGTATGAATATATATATACACTCACTTTTCTTTACACAAAAGATATATATAGCTTCATCACATTCTTTTCAACTTTTGCATAACATCAGAAAACAAAAAAACCCAAGAGCTGCAGAAAAGAGCTCTTCTTGCTGACAGTATTTCTGTCCTCAATAAGGAACAGATATTAGGAGAGATCTCAGCCTATCCAGTGAGCTTACTAGCACCTTGAATATTTAAGATGACAAAATAGGATTGACTCAGCCATCTGTAGTTCTCATTAATCACATGTGGGCACTGATGGGCTCAGCACTTTTCAAGAAATAGATAAGCATCCAGATGCTGTAAAATGCTGAGCTGTTGCCTACTTCTCCTTCAATGCAACTCTCTTCCCATCAGCTCTGACCCGTGGGGGCCGCTTTTGCCCTACATGACTTGAAAACCTGAATCCAGAGTCTGGAATAGCTTCTATTCTCACAAAGTGCCAATCACTCTTACTGTGCCTGGTGAACCATTATCCAAGTTGAAATAAGCAGGAACTGAGAAAATATTGCACTTCAAAAAAAAAAAAAAAAAAAAGAGATCCTTTTATTATTATTAATGGATGGCATTGATACTACTTTGAATATGAAGTGGCAGCCATAAATAGCTAGATCTTATTTAGAGTATTCAACTCAGGAGTAAAAATTCTGAGGCTACATTACAAAATAAGCCCATCTGGATAGTTCTTTCTTTACAGATGCTGACTTTTTTTGTCAGTTAATATGCTATGTGTTGCAATATTCTCTCATTCAGATGAACATACGGATGTGAAATTTGTGCAAACTCAGTTAAAGGAACTCAATCCCAGATATGTGTTTGATTTGCAAAGATTTACATGTTTTCTTTTATAACTACCACATTTTCATGTATTCATCCCCAAGTTCTCTATGATAACAGCCTTATACTTCATCAATAGTGTAATTATACATTTGTGGATGGTACAAGGGGAACTTTGTAAGGGGAACTTTGAAAAAGGGGAACTTTGTAAGGGGAACTTTGAAAAAGGGGAACCCTTTTTCAATAGTTCCCCAGCCGTGATATGCTATTTCTGATGAGATTTTCTCTTCTTTCTTCTCTGTCTCTTTGCTCCCATTTTAGGGAGTCTTTGCCAGGAACTGAAAATTTTATGCATACACAGCTGCTTCAGGAGTAAAAAACAAAACAAACAAAAAAATAACTAGCACCATCACAAAAAAAAAATAAAAAAAAATCCAACCACCACCACCACTAAAGCAAAAAAGTAAAAAAACTACAGATTACCTGAAAGCTCACGTTATTTGGGGATTTGTTTTCAAAGAACAACAGTTTAAGGCATGTGAGTTGTATGTAGTTTTTATGCATGAATATCTGTGGTTGTTTTTTCCATGTAATTTCAGAAGCAATGTTGTTTAAGTGCAAATATTTAGTTTAAACTTCTTAGGGCACATTTAAAATTAAGGTGTTCTTCATCCACCTTCTGACTTCTGCGTAAAAATGTCACCAAAGTACAGCTTGAATTAATATGTTAAAGCGATTAATTTAGCTCCAGAAGGCCATCATGAAAAACAATTACACTGCTTATCATCTTCCACCTGGCCTTCTGAAACAAATCTTATTTCTTCCTAACATTGTAAGTTCCCATTTCCCACCCATGTATTATGAGCATTTGTGGGTACCCTTTTAACATGTTTTCAATTTATTTATTTGCTGGGAGAAAGGCACAAAGGAAGTCTTAGAGAATGGGCTGGACTCAACATTGCATACTTGATTATGCTGAATAACATGGTACTATGATAATATCTTGTAGAAGACAATTTTGAATTGTGGACTACCTCTCTGCAAGATATATGATACCCTGCAGATTTCAGTTCAAATCTATCACATAAACATAACACAGTTTGGTCTGCAGTGGCACTTCTAAGCAAAGACTAAAACTATACTTTGAATCTGTGTATGGAACTATTAGGTGGTTAATTCCTGTGCCTTCAGTGAACCTTTCAGGACAGAGAAGAAAGCTCTTCTGCACACTGACACACATTTTACATAAGAAATGTCACGTACCCCAGCCAATAATAGTGTACCAGTAGAAATATCTCCTCTCTGGGAAAAAGGTTTCTACCAACAAAGTGAAAAGGTACAGTCCCTCAATGAAAAGCCAGAAATAGTTGGACATGACACAGTAGTGAAAAAACACCATCACCGCTTTGCATTCCACCTGCAGAGAATCAAACAAAAACAAAGTTATATCCATGTTGTTTTGCAGGAGATTAGCTGAAAGAGAAAATGCTTTCAACCACTCCAAATCTGTTAGTGGAAAGGAACACAGTTGGGACTAGCATTATACACTTTTAATAGTAAAGTTTTAAAATCATGAGAGTAATGTGAAGGGCCACTTAGAGAGCAAAGCTGTAAAGGGCAGGTAACCAATTTTATCAGTGGGAGGTGGCCGACAAGCGCCTGCAGACAGCTTGAGAAGCTATTGCATTAGTGGGAGTTCACATCAGCAATGGACCTTAATTGCTAGATTTAAGCCCCCTTCCAAGTGCTAAGTGCAGACAAGAAAAGAATCCAGTTGTGCTTTGAGAAACCTAAGGAAGGATGTGAAATGGCAGGATGATTGTTAGAAGCCCTGAGAGTGGGCTCAGAAAGGATGCACCCTCCTGTGCGCACTTGAGAATTGTACTTCCTGGCCATGTGCAGGTGTTGTCACTCAGGGACTGAAAATGAAAGTGAGCAGAAGTGTAAGGAAAACTGAGTGATTTACTGTACAAAATGATAGCAACTTTCATCCATTTATTGGGGAAAACAAAACAAAAACGATGGGCAAAAGAACAGGAAACAAACCAACCAAAAACCAAATCAAACCAAGCCAAACCAAAAAACAAACAAACAAATAAAAAATTAAAAACAACAACAACACATTCTAAAAGCTTTAGGTGGAAACTGAGCTCTGCCATGACTCTGTGAGAGCAGGACACACTTGTCTTGACAGTGCTGCATCCCAGTGAGCCCTCGTTAATCCTACTGAAGTGACTTTTTAACACATCACAGCAGAATCACAGTATAAACTGGGAGCTCCTGCCTGGGGCGATGGAAGGCTGACGGTTTTGATGGTTCACAACTGTATTCCATCCTCTGGGATAAGCAATATATTTAAACCAACAAAACTTGAGTTTTTAATGTGGAAGCTCTACCAGTTTATGCCAGCTGATCTCAGGCCATTAGATCACTGACTCCAAGATGTTTTATGCTTCAAGTGTATTTAAACAAAGAAACAGATGCCATTGTTGGAAGAGTGATATGAACAAACTACAGATCTAATATGGTTTCAGATTTTTAAGGAGAAAAATTTAAAGCAGAAGCTATTTTAAATGATGAAGAAAAAGTCTATGAAACTACACAGGTGCACTTGTAGAAGTGACTCACAGGGAATTTATCTCATAACTGGATAGATAAAGGAGAACTCACTATAATTCTGCCATAATTACACAAAGTGAGCTGATTTGTCAGATCAAACATTACCCTTAAATACGAGTTAGGATTAACAATGTATATATTAGATGCAAAGTACATGTAAGTACGTTGGTGAAAGAGACTGCTTCCATGAAACCATGCTATGAACAGCTCCTCTTCAGAGACAATTCTCATCCCACCTATCAGTATGCAGATCCATGAATGCGAGAAACAACCTGATTAAAGTCAGAAGCTGAAATAAACTTGTAAGTTCCTCCTAAAACACAGACCAGTAAACACTGCAGACATCATGGAACCATACCACTCACACTTTTATTGTGAACTGGCAGGGAAGTACCTTCTCTCAGCAATTACCTTCTCTCCCAAAATCTCCTCAGTCTCTGATACCCAACAGGCTGCTGCCTGCCTCACACTTTTTATTATTTCATGCTGGGGAAAAAAAACAAAGCAAAAAAAAAAAAAAAGTCTTCTGTTTTACTTACAGTTGAGATGAAACAGTGGTTGCCATCTTGTTCAGCATAAAGAACCCCATCTTTAATGAATACAGATATCGCACGTAGGATGAATGAAACAAAGAGGTTCATGTGGATAAAATTTCGAGTGCAGTGAAGCTTCCTAGAGAGGAAGGAATAAGAGAGAGGAAAAGAATAGGAGGGGAAAAAAAAAACAAACAAACAAACAAAAAAAAAACTTTTTGTCTTTTTTGTTTTGTTTTGTTTTTGTGAAAATAGCACCTCCCAGTACCTTGGTACTAAGAATAACAGTGTCTGAAAGTCTGAAAGGCAGGAGTGTAAATTATACTGACCCTAAAACCAACCAAGAGGAGGATTTTCCTGCAAAACCATGCTAGTTAGACTCAGTAATAGACTCAGTCTAATGCAGAGAGTTTCTGCAATTGTATCTGCAGTCTACTGAAATACGACTACTGGAGTGATTCCAGCTTGGGGGAACAACTTGTCTAAAGGCTTTTCTCCCACTTATTTTGCAGCTGGTGAGATAAAAGCTTAAATGTTGTTTTGGCCCAATGAGAGCCAGCCTGTTTTCTCCAGTGACTGAGTAGCAAACTGCTCACATCCAGACTCACCTGAAACGACACAGGATAACCATGGCAGTGGTGAGGGAAACAAGAGAAGTGCTGTATCCAACCGTGTACAGAGCCTTCACAGATAGATAGTAGTAATCCTTGGAAGAAAAACATCACATGGTTAAATGGTTCATCTATATTCACCTCTTCCTTACCCTGTCAATGTGCAGAAGGAACCATAGGCAAGATTTGTTTCTTGAACAGACCACTTGTTTTTTCCACTTGGTTCCCCTGAGATCTCACTATATATTAGATCATTGCTTTATGTTTGGCATGCCGTTGGGTCTGCATACTGTGAAGCTTATTTGTCAGTGAACTAGCAGAGGCTGTCTATATTTCTGTGACCACTCTGCACGTACTTGTAGAAAAATAGTTGGCTAAAGGTGACTTTAGTCAATAGGGAATGAAATGGGGACTAACTCCTGCTTCCCAAAGTAACAGGCTGCATCAACAGTAAACATTCCCATTCTGGAAATATACACCACTGAGCTAAGAAGGATTTGAGTCTCATGTATTAATGCCCCAAAATTTGTGATTGTTTCATAATAATTACCATCAAATCAGAACATGACCAGAAGCTGGACAAAAAGCAGTTAGCTCCACTATTCATCCTCTCCCCATTTGTTTTTAATCATAAGATTAATTCCCACCTGGTTGTCAGACTCTGTTTCATTTTCGTCAAAGCCGCAGGCATCATAATAATGAGGAAAAGGTTCAGACCAGCCATCTTCAGTGCAATTTCTGCTGATGTCCCCTATGTCAAGCATACCAGGTACAATTGGGAATGTGACACTATTGAAGCAAACCCCAGAACGTACCCTCCATCCCCTTGGTACATGACCAAAGAAAACTCCATGGTACCATTGGAATTACTATTTGTCTGAGTATACACAGAAAGCTTTAACGGCACCTTTAATCTGTAATGATATCTTTGATAACATAGTTCTGCACTAGGCACCTACTTCTACAACTGGTCACCAGGGAGCCATAGAGATCTAACAAGTATAGTCAGTGTCTCCAAGGCATCAAGGACTCATTCCAAAACAGATAAGTAAAACAGGGGTCAGCTAAACATCCATACCTCTCCATTGTCTCTGAAAGGCATGTTGGGAATACATCCATGACATAGGCATTTGCACTTCAGAGTAAAATGTAAGTCCTGTGCTTAAATATAGGCACATTTTGTTATTTGAGATGAACTATATTTGAGACATCTACATTGGACCGCCAAGAAAACATGATGTTAATTAATAACTTTGTATTTATTTATTTATTTTTATTTTTTGGAACAGGTGCTAGAAGCCAGGCAGAATACTGTGGGGTATCTACAATAATCATCACAGGTCTCTGGTGAGGCAGTTGGATGCTCCCCTACAGTCACACAGCACATATCCCACACATATATATTCAAGCCTAGGCTCTGCTCTGACAGTGACCCTTTAAGAAGTGTCTGTAGGAAAACAAAGAAATGATTCAGTGGGAATCTCTTCCTTGTTGTTGTCTTGACAGCAATATGTTTGTTTAGATCTCCTGTTGCCCATTGTGGCTTCACTTGGCAATTTCCCTGAGAACAAACCTGTTTCAGATCTTCTCACTTTCCTTTGCATATTATCTGTGCCAATCAGTTTATGACCTTGATTTAAAGCACGTGTTTGCAAGGAGGCTCAAAACTGTCTCAGAGAAAACCTCTTTTTTTTTTTTCTCTCATTTTACCCTCTTTGGTTAATCTCATTTAGATGATTAGATCCTAAGCTTCTTTCGCTGGCACAGTTAAAAGACTTAAAACTGCCTTGGGAAGCAAGAGTGTGATGTAGAAGAGGAAAGTATCTCTTGAAACTCTCTTTGTAACCAAGTCTGCCTCAGGTGGGATGGCCTCCTCATTGCTCTTTTTAAGTACCATTACTTTTGTCAGGACTCAGTGACCTGGTTGAAAAATTAGAGCTGTGCTGCTGACTGCAGTTATTCCTCTCCAGCATAAAAAAAAAAAAAAAAAAAAAAAAAAATTATTTTAAAATTTTTACTTTTTTTTTTTTTTTTTTTTTGAGTTTAAGTTATGGTGAGAATTGATGGACACGTTGTTGTTGGTGGTGATTTGCTTTGCTAGGTTATGAAGCTTCATATTCTTAGAGCAATTTAGTCAAGTAACTCATAACACTAACAGTGACTTTATTTTTTAGTGAATCTGTTTGTCACCCATGCAGCAGAATATATCAATTTGATCACAACATTCATTTAAGAACATTGCATTACTTGGCAAATTTTGGCCAATTATTCCTTCATGTTCATCCCCAGTTTTTCATAGAAAATAACCACTGAATCATGGTTTTCAGCTCCCTTAATGCTGTTTAGTAATTACTGTTAAGCAGGTAGATATAATTTTAACAATCTACTTGCTAGATTGCAAGATGCAAGACTGGCTGAATAAATTTTCATAACACTGTTAAAATTTAGGCATCAGAAAATGTGTCACCATAATTAGAACTGATTATAAAATAATACCTAAGTGGCAAGAGAAAAAGCTGGAGCTTCCTTTTTAAGAGAGTTAAAATAAAAAAGAGAAAAATTCCATGGTTCTGTTTCTTACCTAGAGGAGACTGGGCTGTGCTTTCCAGCAGGTCATAATCACCTATAAAAGTGAAAATCTGGTATGAAATTGTTTTGATTGCATTTTCTATTAGGACCAAAACTGGTCTCAGTGGAAGTCAGTGAATAGAGTCAAATTGATTTTTATTTGTTTGGATCATTCCCAAAGGCAATAAATTCTTGATTCTGTCTTTTCTGGAAGTAAACATAGTTTTACTTGTAAGTTTAAATCAAGGTTGAAGCAATAAAATTTAAAAATTGCTACTGCAAGCAGCAAACAAATAGCTAAAAAGGAATACCATCAAACTAGGACCAATTTTATTTTAAAAATATAAAAGCTAAGTATTATATCTTTAGAAATCTTTAGAAATCCATAGATAGTTAAGTAAGGACAGCCTTTTAAAAATTAATGAAAAATGATTTCCATCCATCAACTGCAAGCAATTAAAATTAATTGGCTTTAAGGAAAGCAATTTAAGTTTCTTTTTCTAGGATAGACCATACTGAATTCTAGAAACAGATCATATTTTTTATTTTCAGTTTTTATCTGAGTGTTATAGGTATTCAGCATCATAATAATTGATATACAAAATAACTTTTAAGTAATCTGAGATTATCATCTGCTTTACAGACAATTTTTGAGAAAAGAACTATGTGGGAGGTATTCAGCATAACTGGTTCTTACCTGCATGAGTTTGCCCCAAGTTATCTACTTCCCAACCTGAAAAAGAAGAAGAAAAGTAATTACTTTGATCTTATTATAATCATAATCATCATTTATTTTAATTTATTTTAATGGTCTGAAATAAGAAGAGGCCACACATTTCCAAGATACTGTGCCAAAATCCATGTTGATTTCCTTATTAGAAACACAAATATTAGAATAGGAAATCTTAAAAGGTTGGGTTAGCATTAAAAACTTCCTTTTTCTTTCTTCTTTCAGTCATAAAAAGCTTGAATTATCTCAAACAAACCTCCTGCTCAGCCTGCAATTTACTTAACTCCAACTGCACTGAAATCAGACTTTCCTGAATTCTCAGTGGATTTTGGCTGGGGATGGATGTTGGAGGATGCATACAGAGAAGATGACTTAAGCCACTGCGTGGTGCTGCTGCATCACATGCAGTGAGACTTGGAGGAGCTGGACAAAGCTGTTTGCAGTAGCTTTGCCACCAGCCCACTGATCAAATAGAACCAGTGAAAAAAACCTTGCCAACATTTCAATGACTGTCACATCAGGTTAAATGTATAAATTAGCTTAGCTCTGGATTCCCTGGAACAGCTGCAAGTCTTCAGGTTGTTCTTTAACCCTGGACATGTGGTCATCTCCTAACTAGGGATACAAAAAACTCTTCATCTCTTTGTGTAAGGTTTTGTATTAAAAAGTTAAGTTCTACACAAAGATTGGTTTTGATCCTATGGGAAGAGGAGAAAACAGCATCTAAGGAAACAAACTAGTAAAGGGCGTATTTTCAGTACAGCCTAAAATGTATTTTAGATTTTATATTTTTTCAAAACTCTTATCATGTAGGAATTTGAAATTCATTGATTTCTCTCTGTCCTTTTAGTCAGATGTACTTTTCGATCTTCAAAATGGAAATAAAATGGTTTAGTTTGAAGATGATGGTGGAAGTCTAGGAAACTAAGCTGAAACATTTGCTAAAGAACCATCACTCTTTTTTGGCATCCTCCCTTTCAGGTAGGCTGCACTGTGTCTTTGAATGGATGTATTCAGCATCAATCTTCAACAAACCTACACATTCAACTAGCTAGTTACTCTGAAGGTTAATCCTCAATGCCATGATAAGAACACCCTCAGTCTTTTGGCTTCTCTGCCCAATTCTGACTACTTTCCAGATTCCACGTATGAGATTTCTTGGTTGTTTCAAGTTCTACATAGGTCTACTTACACTGAGGATAAATTGCCAGTATTCTAAACATTTTCCAGTGGAGATCATTCAACCTGCTGCATAAGACTAAAGTGCCAGATGTTGCAGAAGCACTACAGCTCTGCTCCAGATTCTTGGCAGAATAACAGGGATGCCTCTGCAGAATATTTTGGACAGACCTGCGGCCCTCCTGAGCCTACCAAAAAACCAGGTTTATTAACAGTGATCAGCTCAGATATAAATGCCTATGTTGCTAAAATATGAATTTAGATTATCAGCTTTAGTATAACCTGTGGGAAATTCTGCCTCATCAAAAGATGAAAGAGGAAATAGCCGCTCTTTGTGTATCACTGTCTTATAAAGTCCATCTCCTAATGCCACTCAAGTCAATAGGTCATAAAGGTTCTTTATAGGAGGTCATCTCACTTAAAATTCTGTATCATACAATGACCTATAGTAGAAGAGTAAGAAAAAGCTGCAAAAAACTCCAAGCTCTTTGACTCACAAAATTCTGGTTTTAGTTACCATTTGTAGTGTGGCTTAAATCCTAAAATGCAATATTACAAACTACAGAATTTTTGTTGGAGGAAGACCAAGGCACTCTTAAGTAGATTGAAACATGGTATTCCTGGCATCTTGGCACGTTACACTGATAGATAAATAATAATATTATTAATAATAACAATAATAAAACACACACACACACAAAACCATTTTTTGAAATGCAAATGATGTTTTTAATGTAGATTTTTTTCTCCTGTAATCTAAAAAGGAGGAAATAAAATCTGCTGTTATTTCACTCTTAAAATAGGAGGTAGTTGGATACAGTAATGTTAAAATATCCTATTTTATATCATTTTTAATTTCATGACATCAGTACGAACATTACATTATATTAATGTAGCTTTGCAAAATGAAGAGGCTTTTTATATTAATCTTTTTTTTTTTTTTTTTTTTTTTTTTTAATAGCCAGATTGTTTTTGCACTTTAGCTGTGTTTGGACATTATGAAGGGATTCACATTTTCAACAGTGTTCATTTTCTGATTGCTGTAGGAGCAAGATTGCCTTTTATTAGCATATTTGTCTACAGCTGAGTCCTTGCTAATGTACTGAAGAACGTTCCAGTATAACCTTTTACTATACAGGCTTTTAAGGCTTGATCCATCAAACTAATTCTCACTAATAAGTTAAGCTACTGGAAAGTCAATTAGATTTACACTGAACATTATGGCCTGAATTATAATGGAAAGTCAAAGTTTACCTAATGAGTGTTAAGATAACATAGACATAAAATTGTGTGTATAGAATCATACAATCACAGAGTCGTTTAGGTTGGAAAAGACCTCTAAGATCATCTGGTCCAACCTTTAACCTAGCACTGACAAGTCTACCATTAAACCCTGTCACTAAGCACTGCAGAAAATACACAGATATATTTATAAAACCACAGTGAGGGAACATACATCTGCCATGGGGCTTTTGATTCCTATGTGTTACTGCTGCGTTTCTTTCTGACACTGAATATTTATGTATCCAGCACCAGAATATGTCTGTTCATGTGACAAATAACTGTGCCAATGGGTATGGTTACTCACAGGTATGAGAGTGTGATGGAGTCTATTTGGATTATTTCCATGCTTAATGTTTAAGGTGTCTACATACATGGGGACGTTAATTTGCATTTGAGCTTGGTAGTCTGGGCTTGTATTGAAATCTGCACAAAGAGCAGCTCCTTTAATTTTTCAATGCTACCTGCTTTTTTGTTTGTTTGGTTGGTTTTTTGTTTTGTTTTGTTTTAATTTTGGGTTGATGTTTGTTTATTTGTTTGTTCCATTCTGACTCTAGAGAGACCTCAGCAAATTTGCTCTGGTGTCAGCAATGTAATGGGAAAAACTGCAGGCACCTTGCTGTTTTGGCATTCACACACATCCTCTTGTTGCTTTGTTCCTGGGACATAGACAATGAGAAACTGGTGCATTAGGCTTGAGCGATGAAGCAAAGGAAGACCACTGAGGTGATTATAAAACAGTCTAGATGAATTACATTATTCCCACAGAAATGAAGAATGATAAAACACCTTTTTACCTGCATTTTAACTGGAAACCTAGGTATCAAGATTTTAACTGAAGGGTTATATTAATGTTTTACATCAGTGCTCCTCACATATAGTTAAATAACAGCACAGCCCAAACTACAGGAAGATAGTGCCAACAGCAGCTATTAAACAATATCTTAGAACACCATTTTTGAATCAATAACTGTCTGCATTAGTCAATAAACTCCTGAAGAAGCTAATGTTATCGTTGACAAAGGATGGTTTGTCCAGTGTATTGACAGATAGTGTTATTCACTATTTGACCAGCTTGAATAGGAAAGTGTCATTTGAGAAGTAAAGCAAATCTTCCATTAGTACTTTAACTGTCATTATTAGTTAGGTGTTATTTGCAGTACTACTTAGAGGCTTTAAAGAAGATCTACCAGACAGATGAACTTTCATTTCCAAAGACTGAACAGAGAAATCACAGAGAAAATATTGTGTATTTCTATTTTCTACATGAAGAGGTGAAAATAAAATTTTCATAATATAAGGACTTTGCCAAGGGATAGATCTAGAAAGAGTTAGTAGCAAAGACCCGATTCTTTCATGACCATTTATTGCATATGCATTACATTTCTTTCTCAGTTTTTATTTGCTGAACCTAAAAAGAACAGAGAAATTTAATGCAAGAAATTGTTGCTTCTGCTTTAAAGTGAGCAGGACTGGCAAAGCTAAAGCCAAGAAACAGCCCGTGTATGATGAGCCTCTGCACTCTGTGCAGCCTTTTAGATCGTCTCCTACGTGCCAACTCAGTGCTGGCTGCTGTCGGTGTCAGCTGGCATGGCAACTGCTTTATCTCCCATTGATTTGTTTATCTGAGCACAACTTGCATTTAACCCTTTTGTTCCAGCCTTTGCCCATTATTAGTGTATGGAGGGAAATGAAAGGATTCAGAACTATTCTGTCCCAAAATGGCTTGCCCACACTTTTACCTTTTTTCTATTGTTCCCATCTCAGAATTATTTGTTGGATGGATAGGTTATAAAAAACATTTCCTAAAATCACTTGTTATTGTGCTGTCCAGCTATGTGAAAGATGAGCTGGTTAGGCAGGAATCCAATTTTTCCCTGTTTTCTATAGCATTGATTAGAAGCTTAACATCGAATACATAAACATGAAATAAATCAACCAGCTCTCATGCCCTACTCCGCAGCATCCACCACCATGCGGTGCCTTTTTGCTCCCTTCCCCATCGCTGCATGCTGCTCTCACGCACCAGCAATCTGTTCAGCCGGCTGGCAAAGCCGCAGTCAGGAACAGCAGTCTACTTAGCAGCTTTCTGGGACTTTCTGAGCTCCCCTCACTCTTACTGCTTGCACACTCTGCCTGCTGTGTCTGGTGCCCTCTGCCTACTCCTATATGCGGGCACACACTGTCAGATCATCCTTAGTTGGGGGGGGCGGCCCCCCCAAGTGATTCAGCTGCTAGGTCTTAACAATCTCATTAGCAGGATCTGTAGGAAGTGGCAGCCAAGCAAGGTTTTGGAGTAAGCGGACTTATGGGATCCCACACATTTCCCTATTTTAAGTACTTTCCTCCAGTATTTCTGGGGGTTGTAGTCTCTCCAAGCCTCATGCCCCATAGCCAATACTTTAAACTACAGATTGGAGGTAATTAGTTCACTTGGTATTAACTGCATATTGCCATTTTTCTGGTCAAAGCAGTTTGAGTGCGTAGAGCTTACACTGATCCATTGCAGAATTAAGTGATTAAGTTTGTTGTGATTAAGTAATTAAGTTTGCTGTGTTTAGCAAACAGGAAAACTGAGACAGTGGAAAATTAAGGGTAGGTACCTTCTGCATCTTTGTTAACCACTGGCTTGTGCAAAACATTGCAATAAGACAGTGATGGAGCTGATGATATACAAGCTCTTGTGTCCTGTACCACATACATATTTTAGGGCATGTGATTTCATGACACAGAGGCAAGAAGATGCAGTGGATCATGTCTGGAGATCATGGGAGAACCCAATGAGGTCACATATGGAGAACATAAAGGCTGTTGTACATAGGTCTGGCTGAGGCAGGACTGCTGTACAGATGTGATCAATAGCATGTAAGGGACATTGTGACTTTCTTCTTTTCTTCCTCTTTCTTATCAAGGGCTATAAAACTATCAGTGGACTGAGGTCACCATGGCAACTGCTAGGCATCATTTAAACATTATGTGTATCCTTCCTATGAGGCTGCCTGTCACAGGAGTACCCAACAGACTGCAGAATCTACACAGATACTATCAAAGAGGCTCCTACCTGAGAGAAGGGCAGGGGTCATATCTCAGAGAAAAACAGGTGTTTTTCAGAAAGAAACAAAAAAATAAGAAATTTTGTCCAATGTAGATTATCAGTTGTGAATTAAGTCCCAGAGAAGAAATTATGTTAGAACACTTGCTTAAAGGCAAAAGTGAATGTGTGCCCACCACACCTAAAATCTTGCAATCAACTGGAATTCCTTTCTCAATTATTTGAGTCAAGGGGAGAAACAACAACAGAGCGGAGACTGCTAGTAAAAGCTGAGGCAGCTGTCCATGTTGCACCTACAGTGAAACTCAATGTATTAATTATCTTTTGCAAGTCCAAGTGTTCTCTAGAATTCTCAGCAGCTCTCAGCATGTTCAGTCCTTGGATACATCCCAGAAGAGCATAGTGTTTGAATTCTCCAAAATTAGCTTTCTGATCACATTTCCAAAGGCCTTGAGTTGCACCACAGATTTGCCCTGGTAACCAAAGGATATCATCTTGTACTGGACCAAGGACTTGATATTTAACTGAATTGATCAGAAGAATTTAAAGCAATTGTTGCTCTTGGTCATGTTCAGTGTTTGAGTGTTGGGGACACAGAATCCTATGTCCCCATAATTTGTTGGGGAAAAAAAAAAAAAAAAAATAAATCACTGTATCCGTGAAGCCTTAACTAGATTATTGTAAATGTAGATATGGAGATATGGTCATTATTCTTTGGTGACAATATCGTCTTCCAATTTCCATTTGCATCGCACATAGACTGTGGTACTGTGGCAGAAGAAGCACGTTTAATTATAGCTTGTCCTCCTTGCTTTGGAAAAACTGAAGTAATTTCATGGCTTTAATGCCTTTGGAAAGCCTAGGGCTGAAAACAAGTGGGAAAGGATCAGCTATCTAGTAAGCACTATCTAGGACTTGCTGAACACTAAGCAACAATAACATGTACAATCTGCAGATGGCTTTGAAATCTGTCCAAAGGCATTAGCTAGTGCCTATCTAACTATTTATCTATCTTAAATCTATATGTTTATATATGCATATATATGTTTATATATGCATATATATAGATATATATATATATAAACAGCTACCTTTGCATTGAACTTCCTTCTGACTGTTACATAAGATCTCAAATAAAGTACAGTATTAAACTAAATTCACAGAGTCCTGTACTCTTCAAAGACTAATTAAGCTCTGATGGTTTATTATTATTCTCGAGATGGAAACACTACAGGATGGTCTATGTTTGTTTTCCAGAGAAGTCTCCCAGCTTCCAGTCTATTTTTCCCCTGTTTTTCATGCAGGATGCTGAAATACCCACCAGGGGTGAGATGTATTTGAACAGAAAATCTAGACCTTTGCATCGAACTTTTGCCTTGCTTATTTGACAGGCAAACACAATTTCCAATTTCAGGCGGCTGCAATGCTGACCTTAATTTTAGTTAGTAGAAAAAAAAAAAAAAAAAATCCTCTATCTTCTATTTCAGTATCGAATAAGTGCACAATCTTTCCAGATACATTTGTTTGTTAGAAGGCCTTTGATCTTTAAGAATCAGCTTTTCTTTGTGTTTATATATGAAAAAATAATAGGCCAAACTAATAACAACTAACTTAAGAATATTCAGAACAGCTTTCACCTTGAGAAGACAATCAATCTTCATTTGCTTTCACCTGGTTTGGGAGTTAAATACCATTTTCACAGTAATATGCAGTCAGCAATTAAAGGCTTTACTGCCAGAACTATATCCCCAGAAGTGACACAGGGCTTTCCACACATGCATGTGTAATATCAATTCCCCTCTCATTAACCTGTATCTTATCATCCAGTTTTGTTTGATTAGGGGGAACATCCAAACTCAAACAGGAGAAAAAATAAAAGGACAATTTACCAAATTCAGTTAACCCTGAATTCATAAATCCAACGTTACATCCCTAGTGCAGAATATATGAGGATTGGTGTTCATGTCGAAAGTACTTGAATGACTTTCAGTATTTCTAATGAGATCAGTAATAGCCTGATTTTCAACAGACAAGGATTTCCAATCCTTGTTCTCATGGACAATAAATGGTGGCTAGCACTGAAGACATGACTATTAGAGCAGCAGCAAGCCAAACAAATATTTTGGTTTAAAAACATGAGGATGAAATATCATTCTCCCTTAAACGCTACAACATCATGATACATTCTTTATTCCACTGAATTTTAATTAGACCCCTTAATCCTGGTACCAGCATGGATTATGTTTATGCATTTAGTAAAAATTAGGTACATTTTCTCTCTTTTACATAGTCAATTATGTTTTGCAGTCATGCTTTTTTTTGGGGGGGTGCAGCAGGCATTGTCCTAGACTGAGTACTGGATAAACATTCTGAATAGCTGAAAGATTCAGTAAGAGCTAATCATATTTATTATTTGGATTTGTGAAAGAAGAGTTTCTCAATGCGGAGCATATGGCAATGCTCAGAAGCTGCTTATTATCATTTGTATTAGTTTTTACTGCAAATCAAATATCTAAAAATATGCTCATTTCTGATCTGGTTGCTGGGTTTCTTTCAACGGTCCCTTTGAGTAATTTGGCTTTATAGGTTTTATTACTACAGAGTATCTCAGCTGTGCAGGGCAAAGAAAGAAAATCCTTGGCATCTGTAGATTTCCTCTTCTAGATAAATCACCACTGCCCCCATATATATATATATATATATTTAAAGAATAAAACATAACCTTTTATATCCAGGAATGCAGATAACTCTGCTGGGGGCAGATGTAAGTTTTGCTATGTCATATTGAAATGCAACTTCACAGATTAACGTTTTGTTTGTTTGTTTGTTTGTTTGTTTTTTCCTTTCAATGCAATGATAATTTTGAATACTTTAAATTTCCTCTGTGCCAGAGGGATTGTCTCTGGAGCTGGTACTTGGAAGGCACTGGAGAAAACATAATTTACAAAAGCAATATCACGGAAATTATGTCTTCCAGTGAAAATAAAATTGTGAATTGAAAGAAGAAATGAATTTGGAAGAGAAAAAAAAAAAAAATAGGAATCCTACAGAACAAAACCCACTGTAAATCCTTAACCTACTAGCTTAAAAAAGACTGAGGAGCTACTGTGCCTTTTTCAGGTGGAGAGATTTTGAGAATGATCTTTTTGTTCACAATCTGCATCTGAAATTAAAAATTCTGATAATTTTAGGGGAGCAGAGAGGTGAAATAACACTTTACAAGGAAGGGTCACCAAGTATGCATCATGAGATTTGCAAAAGATTTTAATATTGGCCTTTCTGTATGATAACAGCAGTTGAAATGTTATTGCTCAGTCCAATTACAATGAAGGTCAGAGCAGAGTATATTTTCAAATTCTGAACAGCAAGAGATGGTATTTTTAACGAGATCCTCTGAATCATTTTTCAACAAAGCATCTCTATGGATGATGGAATTAAGTTAGTTAATTTTAGACTCCGTTTCTTTTTCATTTTACTGCATGTGTAATCAAACATCCAAGTCAAGATAGCCAACTTCCTTTCTGAAATTCATCAAACAAACAAGACTTCTCCAGTGGCTTCAATCAGCTCAAGATAAGCATTTGGGATAGGTCAGAGGAAACATCTACAAGTACCTATTGCTTTCCATTCATTGAACCAGAAATCCATGTGACCTGTTCAGACATACACAAATAACTTCTGATATCCAAAACCAAATGAGTTAAATTCCTCCCACTCTTTACAATTAATGTTTCCCCATATGGTTTGCCTGCTGTCATCCAAGACACTGTAACTACAGGTGCTTTGGGGCTTCATAAGACAAATATTTTCAATGTATAAATTAAAGTTATTGACACTGTTTGTAAAAATGTAAAAAAAATATTTTTGGTCATATAAAAACCTTGTTGTATTAAGAATCAGTATGCTATTAATAGATTTATTTGCATTGCCTTGCTTACTTACAGAATCTGGACACACGGAAGCAGCCAGAGAATACTATAACAATCTATAAAATGTGATTAGCCATGTCTTAGAAACATTTTAGTTATCTAATAATCCTTTATTTAAGGAACCTTCATAAAATGTGACTTTTTTCATTAAGCCCTCCTTGAAGCAAATATACTTGGTTAATTAAAATTAGCAGTAATGATACTGAAAACCCATGCTGATTCACCCAAGAGAGTGATTATGGATGTAGATATTTCCACCCTGGGGTCACTAGTGCAAATCCAGTCAGGCCTGCAGAGGTTTCAAACTACTCCAGATTAAATGTTTATTTGTTTATATAATGAATTATGAATCTCGGTTTTGTTCCTACTGAACAGATGTCCAAAAACCCTCAAACCCACCACTACAAGTGGTAACAGCTGTCACTTTTATTAGTGGTCCCTTAAGGAGATAAAGAAAGGACATATATTTACACTGGACTGACTACTCTTCCCTTAGGGTCAAACAATCACCCTGTCATAGGCCAAATGTGAAGTACAGTATACAAACCAGGCTGTAAATCCTAGGCAAATATTTAAAAATCTTATTTCAGACATTTAATTTACAGTTTTTTGTTATGGTAGAGCATTTCATTTTTATATAAAGAAATATTTTTATTTTTCTAAAATGTATATTACTTTTCATTAAAAAAAAATAAAAATAAAAATAAAAATAAAAATAAAAGATTTTCCAGTTAAAAGGTTAGTTATGTGGTGGAATAGATAACACTGAGCTGACCCTGACTTTGAGGTGGGAGACAGACTAGATGGTTTCTCAGAAGCCCTGAGAGCCATAATTACTTCAGAAATGAGGGCACCATACAAAAGAAATTTCATCAATAAAAGTGAGAAGGCACTATTTTTGTGGGGGATAAAATGAGGAGCATTTGAGAAATTCCTTGAAATAAAAAAGAGCAGTAAAAAGGTCTGCTGCAGAGGTTTGTTGACAGATGGTCAGAGGTTGTCTAAGATTTCCTAGGCTGTAGATGTACATGGTATAACTCTCCATACTATCAAACTAGTGATATCTCTGAGCATTGCATTAAAAAAATAAAATAAAAAATAAAAAGAGAGAGAAAGGGAGAGAAAGAGGCAGAGAAAATTTCTGCCTATGTTACCATGCTTATCTTGAGGATATGGAGGGGAAGCAGATTAAAAACCACCTAAAAGGAGGGGTGCTAACAGAAATATAGAGAGGTACTGCCTTGAGCAGCAAGCCTCCTGCAGTTATATCAGAAGATAACAGCAGATCAGCCATCTGTTGATGCACAATAAATAAATGTATTTTGTCTGCAGGCTGCAAACATCACTGATGACTGGATTGCGAAAACTTTTGGTTGAATGTGTATCCTGCTCAAAGGATGACCAGAACTGGTTTGACAGTCAGGTTGAATGACAAAAATTGATGACAAAATTATGAAGAACTTTTTTTAGCTCTTCATAATTTTGTTTCTTCATAATTAAACAAACAAGCATACAAACAGACAAAAAAACAACCCTGAAAGATGGAAGAATGTTTCCTTTCCCATGCTAGATACAAAACCTCATGAAAAATAACTTGTGTGTTATTTTTTTTTTCTGTTATGGCTGACTATGATGGTTCAGTGTCATTGTACCCACTGAATCAATACTGGACCAATATTGCAGCAATAAAGATTATGTTAAATTATCTTTGCTAATAATTGAAGCACATAATATTATAATAATAACTTTATTTTTCTATCTTATAATTTAAAGAGGGACTTATCTTTCTCCCTTCAAAAATTAGGTGCCTTGTTTATGTGAGTTGTCTTTAGTACTTGCTAGATAATGAGAGATATCTCCAAAGGGTGATTTACCTCATGTTTCTTAAAGTGACATACATTGTCTTCTGTTGGTCTTTTTCTCTTATTTTCTTTCCATTAATTAAAAAAGGAGTCCAGTGAACTAATCTAGAGAAGGCATTTGAATTTCATATGGATATTTTTAGTGAGGTGGTGATCACTCTTAAATTCCTGTCCATTTCACAAGAGTATTGTTTATGGAACAATATGGTTTATGGAAGGCAGGTCCTGCTTGACGAACCTGATCTCCTTCTATGACAAAGTGTCGCGCTGGGTGGACGAGGGAAAGGCTGTGGATGTGGTCTACCTTGACTTCAGCAAGGCTTTTGACACCGTCTCCCACTGCATTCTCCTCAAGAAACTGGCTGCTCTTGGCTTGGACTGGTGCACGCTTCGTTGGGTTAGAAACTGGCTGGATAGCCGGGCCCAGAGAGTTGTGGTAAATGGAGTCAAATCCAGTTGGAGGCCAGTCACTAGTGGCGTCCCCCAGGGCTCGGTGCTGGGGCCGGTCCTCTTTAACATCTTCATCAATGATCTGGACGAGGGCATTGAGTGCACCCTCAGTAAGTTTGCAGATGACACCAAGTTAGGTGCGAGTGTCGATCTGCTCGAGGGTAGGAAGGCTCTGCAGGAGGATCTGGATAGGCTGCACTGATGGGCTGGGGTCAACTGCATGAAGTTTAACAAGGCTAAGTGCCGGGTCCTGCACCTGGGGCATAATAATCCCAAGCAGAGCTACAGGCTGGGAGATGAGTGGTTGGAGAGCTGCCAGGAGGAGAAGGACCTGGGAGTGATAGTGGACAGTCGGCTGAATATGAGCCAGCAGTGTGCTCAGGTGGCCAAGAAGGCCAACGGCATCCTGGCTTGTATCAGAAATAGTGTGACCAGCAGGGCTAGGGAGGTGATCGTCCCCCTGTACTCGGCTCTGGTGAGGCCGCACCTCGAGTACTGTGTTCAGTTTTGGGCCCCTCGCTACAAGAAGGACATCGAGGTGCTTGAGCGGGTCCAAAGAAGGGCGACGAAGCTGGTGAGGGGCCTGGAGAACAAGTCCTACGAGGAGCGGCTGAAGGAGCTGGGCTTATTCAGCCTGGAGAAGAGGAGGCTCAGGGGCGACCTTATCGCTCTCTACAGATACCTTAAAGGAGGCTGTAGAGAGGTGGGGGTTGGCCTGTTCTCCCACGTGCCTGGTGACAGGACGAGGGGGAATGGGCTAAAGTTGCGCCAGGGGAGTTTTAGGTTAGATGTTAGGAAGAGCTTCTTTACTGAAAGGGTTGTGAGGCATTGGAACAGGCTGCCCAGGGAGGTGGTGGAGTCACCATCCCTGGAAGTCTTCAAAAGACGTTTAGCTGTAGAGCTTAGGGATATGGTTTAGTGGGGACTGTTAGTGTTAGGTTAGAGGTTGGACTCGATGATCTTGAGGTCTCTTCCAACCTAGAAATTCTGTGATTCTGTGATTCTGTGATTGACATTTGGTTCTGTGTGTAGATGAGTTCAAATGGTTGTATTTAAAGGCGGGGATTTCCGCAGTCCTGGAGCTGTGTATGGCACATTAACTGTCTCCCCAAAATTATGCTCTGCATGTAGTGACACTGAGAAGGTGAATTTTGTACTCCACATTATATATGAATAATTTGTTGCCAAAATAATCTTTGGGAAGGATCCCAGAGGGATCCCAAATGGTGAACCTTTACTTGAATGGAAGGTGCTAATTAAGTGATCCATGCTAGGCTAGATGGGTACTGGGGGGAGATAGAAAATAACTGTTAGTTACCAGCAAAGGCTTGTTGTTAGCTAACTCTGATAGGAGGACTTTGCCACCCTCAGTCATTCACCTGGGAAGCTCATTTCATTGCATCATGAAAATAAAGAAATTTCAAGAGATCATCTAATAGATTTATAAACCTGCTGTGAACATCTTAATAGTTGTTTCCTCCTCTCCATACCCTCTCATTTTTACCCAGCAAATTTTCACGTATTTCAAAATTTATATATATATATGTGTGAACATATATATACTTATATATAGAAAAGATAAGATATACATATATAAGAGAAGATAAAGGGGTTTTGGTATCACACAAACAGTAGCTTGAACAGACTCATTCACCACTAAAATACACTAAATAATATTAATAAGTAAATACTATTGCTACAATAACATAGGTTCTCGTATTAATAGCACCTATTTTGGCAGCAGGGGCTGGGTTGTATATGGATTGAAGCCAAGTGTCTGATAGGGCTTGGTTATCAAGCATGGGGCTTTTGGTTCAAGCCTAAAGTACTTGGGAAAAGAGAGAAAAGAGAAAAAGGAACCAGCCTGGCTGGCCATAAGCAGTACATTCTGCAAGATGAGGGACAACTCTAACAGGAAGCAATGCATGCTGGAAGCAGAAATATTTCATTTCACCACACTGCAACCTGGGCAAGTTTCCAATCTTTTATTTGCTTTTGTTTGCTTGCTTGGTTGTTGGTGCCAGTTGCAAGGGGCAGTAGGATGCTGACATCTCATTTCTACAGACCACAAAAAGATGTGATGGAGCTTCTGCATCTCTTCAGGAATTTTTAATTCTCACTGAACTTTCACTGGGCCTCCAAGAGGGAAGCTCCTTGCATTTATTATTTCAAGCCTGTGTCCTCCTTAAGCATGAGCAGAACCCAGCTCTGAGTTTTAGTTATTTTCTAAAATAAATTTGAATTCAGCTGACTAGTTATCCAAGACCTTCACACTGTGTCAGGTCTCTTTGATCTCTGTGGAGACCCAAGGGGATAACATTCCCTTTAACAATTAGACTTGGTGGTATTTTATTGATACACATACAATCTGTGAAGATTTTTTTTTTCCCCCAGATCCCCAAAACATGCACACACATCTACACACACATATTCCATTTTTCTACTGCACGCTTTTGAACTAAAACTCAACCAGCCCTAGGCCACTGAAGAGTTTTTGTTTTCCCTTTAAATTGAGCAGTTAAGTCAGACTTCATAGTCATGCTGGCCATGCAGAGGCACAGAATGTGGAGTAAATACTTTACCGTCTTCAGAGATGATAAATCTGAACAATGCAGGACACTTGACAAAGACAATTTCACCCACACTTGCAGGTTTCCAGCATGTAATATTGTCCCACATTCCTGGGCAACCTATAGAAGAGAGGGGAACAAAAGATGCATTATGGTGCAAATTCACTTTTTTTTTTCTTTTTTTTTTCTTTCTTTTTTTTTTTTTTTTCTTTTTGAATGATTATAGTAGTTTATTGTTGGTTCTTCTTCTATCCACAAATATGCACTTGGTTAGAATGATAAATATTAAGTTTTCTCTGGAAAAAAAATAATTTGTATTGATAAGAAAAGCATAAGTATGATGGTACTATAATGGACTGACTCTAACCTGGAAAAAAAAATGTTGTTTCCTAGTCCCAATTAAATCACTCCAGTGTACATCAGAAATGAATTTTCCCTTGAGCATGGAATCCACCACCTTTTGGTTGTCTTTCAGTAGTGTTTTGTTAAATCTCTAGATTTTTTTTTATTTGTGGATCCTCTTTTCAATTTCTCGTCTGTGAATTTCTGCAGACTCTAATCTTTGTCAAAGGTTGAATACTGGCTCTTTGGGGAATTTGACTCAGGAAGGTGACTGCAAACTGAAAAACAGATTCTGTTTCCTCCTAAAACTGTTTTTTGTGGATATGTGAGGGAAGCTAATCTCTTCCATGTTTTTCATTCTCTCAGGAAATTATTGGGTTTAGAAGTAAAAATTACTCCATTAGTAAAGACCCATCATAACATCATTCACTGTTTTTACAGCACTCTTTGTTCTAGAGCAGATAAACTGAAAATATCAAAAGGACAATTTTACCTGTAGTGATTTCTTGCTAAAGACAGAATCAGGCCCTTAACAACCATTGAGGGAGCAAGCCTTGAATTAAAAAACTGAGTGGTGAATAACTGACCTCCTATTACAAGACCGTGCCTTGTATTTCTAACCTGAAAATTTCTATTTCAAATTTCCAGTCATTATATAGATCTGGCTCTATTTCAGTTCTCTATTCCTTAGGTCAGGAACAAGGTGAAAGCTTCCCACTGTTTCCTGCCTGCTCACACATGTGGGTTTTAATCTTACCAGAAACAAAGCATGGATATACCTGACATAAAGTCAAAACACAGTCAGAACAAGAAGTATGCAGAAATAGGAGGTGATGAGATTGGGGATGGGAGGTTTCATCTTTTAGGACATAAGAAGAAGTCAGGTCTTATGCATCTGAAACATGACAAATTGTGACTGGTTTCCAAGAAGCAGCTTTCTATGCATGACTCCTGGAATTTGGTAACCTGAAGTCACCATCTTAGAAGTTCATAAACCTAAAAACTTATACAATATACAGAAAAACTCAGAAATATCTCTCAAATTTCCTACTAATATACAAATAATGACTTAGTGAAGGAATCTCAAATGGGATCATCTACCTCAGCAGGAAAATAAAGACTGAATCTAAATATCCCCATGATTTCTTTGCATTTGATGTTGAAATCAAGCACGTAATCTTATCAACTGTTAAAAGCCACAAGTGCCACACTTTTCTAAGTGGTTTTCTGTTGATATACTTTCTCTTTGACTATGTGCCAGGGAAAATAAGATCTTCAATAAAAGCAGATAATACTTCAAAGTGTCATACTTTCAGACTAGGAGAAGTACAGTAGAATGAGGGTTGGGTGATCAACTGCTTTCACAGCGTGGACTTTATCATCTTCTGTTATAGTATGAGAAGACATCAGCGGGGGATGTATTTTTACAGGACTGGGTTTTGTATATATTTTTTTTCTATCAGCTTTAGTGTCAGGGAATCAAGTCTTATGTTCTCTCATGAAATATAAGCCAGATACTACCATGTGTGGTAAATAGGACAGTTATGAGTTGTACAGTGTTTGCAGAATTAGGTCGGTGTCAAACAACAATGTTATAATGACTCCATATTATAAGCATTTGATAATCCTTCTTTCAAATTAAAGGATGTAGCATCACATTACATAAAATAAATTAATAACCATAAACATTTTGATCCTATTATCTAAAAATCTTTCAGCTTTTCCAGACACATCAGAATATTACTAAAAAATTGGTCATTAAATCACCACAGGAGTTGGGAAAAAAAATGAATACTTTACATTTCCCTCTCCTTATCTCTTTCTTCCACTCCTAGGTTGTTTCCTTCACCAGATGAGGATCTCATTGTATGAATACTGTGATTGAATATCTCCAAAAGGCTTGAAGAGGGAGTTTTGAAAAGTTCACTGGTACAGCCAGTGTACTAAAGATGGAAATCAAGATCAAATTGAGCACATTTTACTTTCTTTGATAGCTACTCTTTGTCCACACAGGAGAAACTGTATTTACCTTCTGAATCTGAAGATGCCTAGTAATAGGTTTATAGTTCACTGATGAATGGCAATCTGTACAAAAGTAAATCATATGTAAATATCCATGGTAACGAGACATTTGCTTACAAGAGGTGTTAGAAACAACCAAAGTGGCTAATAACATCTTCTGATCACCTGCTAGGCTTGCTCACTTAAAATAAATGGCTCTGGTATAAACAGGGAAACTCATCTTATTTTTTATTATTATTTTAACATCAGTTGTCTTCTAAACACTGGGATATCAATAGAGACTGCAAACCAACCTAGAGAAATGTGCGGAAATCCTCATACTGCAGAAAAGATAGGGAAGACAATGAATAGTTATTTCAGAGCACTATGTATAAAATTCAGTTCTACTAGGAGTTTGTTATTGTCATATTACCATGCACAGCTAAAAAATAACCCCATATAAAAGGCTATAAGTTTGTTGTGCTAGAAAAGACTGATATTGTGCTGACACGTGCTGACATTGGAAGAGAAGGGAGAGAAGCAAAGAACAGTCAAATAATTTGCCCAAGTTACTAAAACAGATGAGTGATGAAGATTGGAAAGAATTCATTAAGTAAGTTGCCTGATCCTGTCTGGAAAATTTGTATTTGAAACCAACAATTTAGAAAAGCAAAGAAAACAATGACAAAAAATTCAGTGTAATACAAGACAGTGTGGACAATCCCCTTACATTTATAAACCATTGTACAGACACGAGCTCCTGCTGGGTGAAATCTGCCCATGGAAATCAATGTGACTTGAGTGTGAAACTGCACAGCAGGGTTCTCCACTGGCACTGATGGTATGTCTCCATTGCCATGTGATGTAGGGATACACAAGCTCTCTTTGAAAAAGCTGGCTTAGACAACATAAGAGGAAGGTGCATCTTCATGAGGGCAATTTTCCTGGTTCTTAGCATGTTAGGAATAAAGAACTTCAACAAATAATTTTAAAGAAAAAGATTTAATGTGTGCCAGAGAAAAGTAGAAAAAAGAAAAGAAAAAAGAAAAGAAGAAAATAGAAAAGAAGAAAAAAAAAGAAGAAAAACAGGAAAAAAAGAAAATAAAGAAAAGAAAAGAAAATAAAAGAAAAGAAAAAGGAAGAGAAAATAAAATAAAATATAAAATAAAAATAAAATAGAAAAGAGAAAAAAGAAAAAAGAAAAAAAGAAAAAATAAAATGTTTGCTAAACTTTGTTCAATTCATCTTAGCTAGCAGAAGTGATGCAAAGCTTGGCATCTGACCTTGGGAAGCTACTTAAACTCTCTTCATAGCATAAGCAGAAGAGTGTTTCCTCTTATTTAGCTAGCTACTTTCTCTCCAATGGGATGTCTCATCCTTTAGGAGCCCCATTTGTCAATGACTTTTGAGGAAACACAAAGCAGTCAATTTGACTACGGAATTAGTCAGGATTGATTTAATTTCAGATGGCTAAGACTTATCTATTAACCTTACTCAGCTAAGTGAAGTTTCTTCTGTAGTCCATGGGGAGACACTTTTCAGATAGGAGTAACCCCATTTTAACATGCCAGTGGCAATGAATTGCTCTGTAAGTCTACCTCCTTCTCTCCACTGATTACATTCAGTAGAATGAGTATAAGAACTCTAATCCTAAATACCTGTCTATGGAGTAGCTGAAGCTTATATTCCCCATAGGGACTATGTGGTCTTTTGACATGAACCAATAGCCTTCTGAGCACAGAGCTGACCAATAACAATGCAGCCTTAGCCACTTTCCTACCCTGAGTGAAGGAGTCTAGCTGAGGGCTGAAACATGTTACTGAAGGCTGTAAATGGTGCCAGCAGAGCTATATAGTACCCAAGCAACTCAAATCACAGGCAAGCCACAGTGGCTGCTTATTGAAAACCACTTGGTCAGTCCCTACATCTTTATCTCTAGCTTCTGCTTGTAAAAGTGTGAGGGAAAAAAAAAAAAAAAAAAAAAAAAAAGTTATTAATTGTAAGCTCCCTGTGGCTGTGTTCACCTTCTGTTGTGACTGTTAAATATTGCAAAAGTGGGGTCCTGATTTCAGCTGAAGAACAATATGCATTTTATATAAATTTCATATGAAGCTCATGACAGCTAAGTTGCAATTCAATATTATTGAAATTGATGGTGATGCTTCACATTCCTAAGGACGGATCTGACTTGGCAACATCTGAAAAGGAACAGCTCTACAATAGAAAAGCAAAATTTCATAGCAAGGAGAAAAGTATGTATTTTTATCATTTTTCAGTCTTCAAATGTAATTTTAAGATTACATTCCTAGCACTTAAACCATTCCAGTCATCTTCCCTCCTTGGAGGGTCACACAAGTCTTGCTCCTCTCCTTAGCTTTAAATTAAGCCTCTTTGAGCAAAATGTTTTCTCACTACCTTGCTACTTCTGGCAGCTGAAATTCTCTCTTCCTTGCTGAAGTGTATGAACAAGAGACAGAAAATAAATAAATAAAATAAAAATTCCCAAGCTATTCTGACAGAATAGCAGTGACAAAGAGCTCTTCTGAAAATAGCTTCGCTTTCTTTATCTTCTTCGTCACCTCTGTCAAGAGCTCTTTACAGTCCCAGTTTTGATAGTGGCTAGATATAACAACAGATTTCAGGCAGTCCTGTGGCTAAACTTCCCCAGTTTCAAGGAAAGGATCTTGCTTTAAATTGGTTGCCTGCTATCTTCATCCAATGTGGAGTCACTGTCACCAGGACTGTGTTCAAGCTGTTCTTTTGCCATACATCTGTGTCCAATTACCTCACGGTGCCTCTTCTGCAATACTCTCATTTACACTCTATACAGTTAAGTGCTCTTTACTGTATCTGCAACACCCTCCTGTTTCCTTATTCTTTCCCTAGTGCAACATAACTGCTCATTTCTGACATACATTTTTGGCAGGAGAAGCTGCAGATGCGCTTTTGGATGGCAAGGTGTGTGTACTAAATCACTGTGAAATCATTCACTCCTCTTAAAATGGTTAAGTCCATCCTACCTGGCCCCTCTCTGTGAAAATACTGATTTTGACATCTTCCTTGTAATCCGCACACCATTTTCACAAAACATATAGGAGTTTGCAGCTCTGACACTACTACATCTCTGACAAGTATTGTTGATTTAGTCAGAAAACTTAAAATTGTTGGCTGAAGTGAATGTGTGAAAAAAAGGAATGACAAGACAACGGTGTGGTGGTTTTACTCAGGTGGGAGGCCAAGCTCCACCACAACCGCTCTCTCACTCCCTCTCCTCAAAGAGGAACAGGGAGAAAATATGATGAAAAGGGCTCAAGGATTGAGATAAGGACAGGGTGATCATGCAGTAACTATTGTGACAGGCTAAACAGACTCAGCATAGGGAGATAGTAAGATTTATTGACTCTTACTAATGAGCTAGAAAAGTGAGAAACAAAGGAAAGAAACTAAAAGCACCTCCCCCTTCCCATCCACCCTCTTCCACCTCCTGCCCCCGAGCAGCGCAGGAGAAGGGGGGAATGGGGGTTA
Organism: Oxyura jamaicensis; assembly: GCF_011077185.1. Taxonomy (NCBI): domain Eukaryota; kingdom Metazoa; phylum Chordata; class Aves; order Anseriformes; family Anatidae; genus Oxyura; species Oxyura jamaicensis. The sequence goes on from NC_048894.1 coordinate 3,788,750, forward strand.
TGGTCAGTCTATAGCGCTTCTTCGCCACCACTCCTACTCAGTCATCTCGTCCCCTGTGCTGTGGGGTCCTTCCCACGGGATACAGTCCTCACTAAACTGATCCAGCATGGGCTGCCCACAGGCAGCAGCTCTTCAAGAACTGCTCCAGATATGGGTCTGTACCACGGGGTCCATCCCTTGGGAGCAAACTGCTCCAGCCTGGGTCCCCCACGGGCAGCAGCTTCTGCCAGGTCACCTGCTCCTGCGTGGTCTCCTCTCCACGGGCTGCAGGTCTGGCCCGGAATCTGCTCCAGCAGGTGTCTTCCACAGACCGCAGTCTCCATCGGTACAGGGCCACCTGCTCCACCATGGTCTCCTCCACGGGCTGCAGCATGGAACCCTGCTCTACCGTGGTACTCCATGGGCTGCAGGGGGACATCCTGCTTCTCCATGGTCCTCACCACAGGCCACAGGGGACTTCTGCTCCAGTGTCTGGAGCATCTCTCCCCCTCCTTCTTCACTGACCTTGGCGCCTGCAAGGCTGTTCCTCACTCCTCTTACTCTCCCAGCTGCTGTGTGGCACAGCGTTTTTTTTTTCCCTGTCTTAAATATGCTCTCACAGAGGCGCAAAACAACATCACTTATTGGCTCAGTTCTGGTCGGCAGTGGGGCCCGTACCAAACATGGGGCAGCTTCTAGATCCTTCTCACAGAAGCCACCCCTATGGTCCCCTGCTACCAAAACCTTGCCACATAAACCCACTACAAATGGGCAAAGGGTTAATGGGCCAATAGACAGACAAAAGGTAATAGATAATACATTGGCATAAAATTTGTTTCCTTGGAATATTAAGAAAATATGCAAATACATAAATATGATATTTCTATATTTTTTCATGTATGGAAATGAAATCTTGAGGTGAAAGTCAATCCATTTGGCTTACAGTGTTCAGTTTCAGGTTCAGCTCTTTTTCTCATGTATTAGTTTAAATGTCACATTCAAGGTCATATTGCCTTCAGAAAAGTAATATCAAAGAAAGCATAATGCTACAAGCCAGTATATTAAACCGAATTATGTGATGCACAATAACTTTTAAAGGGCATACTACATATAAAGCCCTTCAGAGAGAGGGGGAATATGAGAGAGGTGTTTCCTATTCTTTCATAAATCTAGGTAAATACCAAAATAAATAAAATTTTAAGCAAGGCCTGGGTATGAGACCTGGATTACCAAAAGTGATTGACATTTCAAAGTAGAATTACCTTATATGAGCTCCTATTGCAGAAATGGTGTCTCTGCAGGTGTTTCAATTTAGGCAGAAAAAATCCTAACAGTCAGATTCAATAGTTTCTTTTTGAAAGCCCAGGACATAAGAAAGTAGAAAATAAAAAACAATGGAAATTCCAGAAAAGGCTACAAAGGAGGGAAAAAAAATACTAACAGAAGATATCCAATGTTGGAAAAGAAAATACTTTACCATTTGCAAGGAAAAAAGAAAAGAGAAAAAAAAAAGTCACGTATGTAAGACAAAGCAGGACTGACAGACAGCACAAGGGGAAGTCCAGCAGAGAAAAACACTTTTTCCCCTTCCCAGATACTATTTCTCATAGCTCTTGGCATTATTTGAACAATGTTTATTGATACAGCATATGCCATCCAGACCAGCTATTACACTAAGAATTTCTACCTTTATTCAAATTTTCCTACTGCTGCAGCAAGAAGCAACTTGTTTTGTCTATCGTGGCATTCATTCACCTTTAAAATATAAATGTTAGATATGTAAATATGAGCTATGTTCTTCTACACCTCTTTTATAGAGCATGAAAAAAAACGGACACCTCCAGAGGGCACTGCTGTAGGGTTTCTAAGATAAATTATCCTCTGGAATGCCTATTTTCTGCTACTGATTAGAGCAGGCACCAAGAGAAAGCCTAATCTTAGGCTTTAAAAATCTGTATTCAGAGCATAAGAATTTCACAGTTATCGTCCGCGTCACTCAACTGCATATGAAGAAAAATAAACTGTAGTCAAACTTACCAGCAGTTTGCCCACATTAACATTTTCCATTGCCTTTCTCTAGATAACTACTGCTCCTGGCATAAAGTTATACAACACTGTTGCATTTTAAATCTCTCTATATATTTTAATAATTTCTTTATTTTGTTTTACTATTTACAATCTATTTTTTGACCATTTTAAATCTAATGTTTGTATAGTGATAACTGTATAAACTATGATAATATTTTCTAAAGGTACATCATTATCAGTAAAGTTAGTTGCTTTATAGGATGATACTTACAGAGATCTAAACATTCCTGAGTGCAAGACTATTTTCAAATGACTTATAAAAATATTGGTTTAATTTATGAAAGAAAACATTGGAAAAAAAAATGATTTGAGGTACTTTACTTTTTATCTATCAAGTTAATTCTAGACTGTATTAAGAACTAGAAGCGAAATAAACAGAAAGAATGGGCTGTCTTTGATTATAAGAGTGGGTCTTAAAGCACAGAAGCAGAAAACAATGAAGATGGCAGGCTTTAGCTCACAAGAGATGAAGTGCATACACCTTGCATTTGCTGAACCTAAATTGTGTTTTTCAGAACTAGAAGCTAGTCTTTTTTTTTTTTTTTTTTTTTTTTTTTTTTTTTTTTTTTTTTTTTTTCCCTAGTGTTCATGAGAGAGGTTTTCACCTGCTTTGGCTGTTCTGCATCACTCAAGCAGTTTGATTCACTTTCTTGGTATATCTTAGGAGCAAGCTACACAAATTATAAATCAGAACTTTATCCTTATTTCTACCATTTACATAGGGGAACAAGTACATACGAATACATACACTAACCACTGTTTGACCATGATCTGTCTCAGAAGAGAAAAGAAAACCAAGATCTCTTCTTTTGTCCAGAAATTCATCCATTAGTACTACTCTCCTCATGACAGTGAAAAGTCTTGTCTATGTCTTGTCTCCATCTATGATCTCCTGTGAAATACATCTAAACAGGAAAGGCTAATGCCAAATTATTATTATTTTTCTTTGAACATTTTATTATTATTCTTTGAACATTTTATACATGGCGAAGATCAGCCTTTAAATGACAGAAGCTATTGGACTTGATAAATCCCTTCCAACCAGTATATTCTATGATTCTATCTGGTATTCTAAGTTATCTATAATGTGAAAGATATAAAACTATTTTCTTCATCTAAAGCTGTTTATTTCTTTCGATCACAGGATATTTATTCTAAGTTCATGCTTGTTACTTTTCTTTCATTGTTACCAGCCAAGAAAACCTCATCCAAGAAAATCTCAAAAATCCTTTAAGTGCTGCCAACCAATTGGCCTTAGGTGAGCTTTTTGGAGCATTTTAAAGGGAAACTTCCGTTTGGCAAAATCTTTGGAACATTTCTTCATCTAATTATACAGGGGAGTAAAAAGCCAATTATCTGGGAAATTGAGAGGTTTTATTTAACTTCCTTTAAAAGGGATTGGTTATTCATCTGTGAGAGTCACCATTTTGCTACTCTGGAGGCAGAAAAACTTTGTGAAATTAGTCAGAAAATTAGGAGATTTTATTCCAGTGCTGCTGGAGTACAGAATGACACTTCCAAGCTGCCAAAACCTGACCCAGTGCCAAGCTCACCAGCTGTGGATGATCTGGCATCACTCAGGGCATGTGTAATATGAGATCATGGGTTACTGCTGGAGGCAGCCTTGCCTGGCTGCAGCTGGTACCCCTCGTTCCTTTTATTGCTGGTGGCAGCCAAAATGGCTATCATCGCCCTGCCCTACCACCACGCCATTCTGAGTCACTTTCCTCCTTTCTTAGGAGAAGCAGAGATAATGCAGTTGTCTTTATCAACTCTGTCTTCCATTAACTTTCTAAGCTGAGAGAGAGGGGAAAAGACAGCCTATTCCACCAGTGCCTGGAAGGCTTTCCATACATCACAGTACTATTAATCTTAATCCCTAAATCCCTAGGATCGAAGTCATTTCTGGGAAAAAAGACAGGAAAAATACTGGCTACACAGGCAAAGTTTCAGAAGAAAACAAAGGAGTAAGAACCAGAAAGATATGTTCTATAAAGCATTACCTTCTTCTGTCAGATCCTACCCAAATGGTTCGTCTCTTTCACACATATAACCTGCTTAAAACTATTGATTAACTAGAGACAACAGGATGGAGCACTACAAACTGTTTCCTATCTTTTTGAAGTATTTCAGTTAACAGTATTAACTAAGACTGTTTTTGTCTGTGGACGAGCTTGGTAGAAATATAGGTCTCTAAACCTTTTATTCAAAACATATGTGCGTGCTAATTTTTCACAAGTATTAACATGCCTCACAATGAAAACAAAAACAAAAGCAAACAACAACAACAACAAAACATTTCATTGATTTGATAGTTTTTAACAAATCTCACAACAGTACTGCAGTGGGACTAAAATGGGACATAAGCCTTGAAACAGTCTCTCACTGGGGGGCTGTGCTTTGAACTTAAAAAGCACTAAATAGGATTTTCAGTGAGACTTAGAGCAAACCTGAGGTGAACAGCTGCCTAATCAATGACATTTTCAAGAATTTGGACTTGCTTCTTAAAGGATAAATAGACTAAACAAAACAGACAGGCGTTGAACAACTGAAAATAGCAACCAACCTCAAGGGCTTTGTGACTGGTAATTTCAGAACTTATGTTAAATTCCATTGCACATATATTAACTTCTCTCAAAAGCATCTACAAATGGTAATGATTTAGGTTTCATGGTAGCTCTGTGGGTAAGAAGATTTTCTGCTCTTTTTACAGCTTGAAAACAAAACAAACAAAAGAAATAACATTGAAAACTAAACACCCTCCAGAGCAAGAGTTGTAATAGAGCTCAGAAGAAAGCTGACCCTTCATTTTTATACTCCTGTCCTCATTTTCTTGCTTTTCTGTTGTTTATAAATAGTTATCTAAATGGAGAAGGCACTGCTGTAGTAGAAGATAACTTATAACAGATCTCAGGCCAAATTCGTTCTTGATGTAACCACAGTGACGCCAATGAGGATACACTTGAGAGGCATTTATTCCTTGTTTACTCCTTCAAATCTTCTGAGAATGAGAAATGACTGAATTAAATAACTTAATTTCTTTCAGTGTGCAAATTCCATAATCTCTCCTGGAAACTGTTCTAGTGGTGAGTCAAACAATTCCTTATTAGAGCCCATGGGACCTGATGATCTACTGGAGGAAGCAAAGGAAATAAATACATTTTAAAAAGCTGGTTAAAAGACATGTTAACACATTGTGTGTCTGCTGTTTCATGGGGAACTTCTCTGATTCTGCCCACAATGTATTCAGAGAACAGCAAAAACATCACTGAAGCATAAATCCAATGCATTATTGTAAGGATTTGCATACACCTAGGAAATTTTGGTCAGTATATAAAAGACTAAAGTAAATTATATCGTGCAGTAAGTTCTCAGCTGCCAGATGTTTTCCAGTCCAAAGTAAAGATTAATGGCTTGATCTGGGCAGTTTACTACCCGAAGTGAAAAGGCAATGTGAGTGGTATTGATAGGTGAAAATGGAGGTAGAGTGTATTACAAAGAAGGATAAAGATATGTTAGTGAGGCATGGAGAAATATCATGATCATTCCTGATATCCTGGTAATTTGTTGGTGTTTTTTTTGGTTGGTTGGTTGGTTGATTTTGGAAAGATTTTCAGCACTGAGAGAATAGGCACAGATGCAATGGGATGTAGACTGCGAAGAAATGACCAGTGACATCACAGCCAGACCAGTACTATCCCCAGGAACCAGAGGCCGTCTAAGTATTTAATCCAGGAAAAGTATAGATTTACACACTTTTTAAATTCTATAGTGTGTAAACTACAGCATACACCTCTCCCATCAGCCTACAGTAAAGCAAAGAAAAACAAAATCCATAATCATTATAATGAGATCAAGGAAGAATAATTAAAAAATATATATATTTCCAATATCAATCAAAAGTATTTCCAATGTCTTAAATACATTAAATGTATTAGGTGAAAATGCCAGGAAAACCATAGGAAGTGGTCACAGGTCACAGGTCCAAGAGGAAGTAATACAAAATCTGAACCCCTAGTGACAAGATTATTCCCTTGCCTTTGTTAGAATTTGGATCAGTTTTTTTGTGAACAAGTGTGATGCATCTTTGTCTAATTTTGGAGGATACAGGAAGAAATGGGAAGCAGTTATTAAAAGGTTCTGAAGCTGCCATCACTACCTAACCACTTATAGCATAGAAACAGTCATATTAATTTCAACTTCCAAATATATAGATATATACCTCAAACATCCAGCGCTGTGGGTTTAGTCACTACCTCCATCAAAGCTACTACAGTAGGCATTACATGAAGTGGTATTTTGGGAAAAAAGCATTTAAAATATTTTTGTAACCATATTTGGACAAAAATATAATAATCTGCAGATCTTCGTTTTCCTTTTGCTTACTCCTGTAAATGAAGAGTTAATTCCAACAAAGTCACTGAGTTTCTTCATGCATTAAGTTGCTGTATGTTGGAGACTATTAGTTTGGAGAATTTAGAGGTGGGTTAAAAATATATATGAAATGGAAATAATTGTGTTATTACTTCTCCCTCTCTTCTCACTAGAAAGTTAGTCCTGGTAGAAAGAGAAATTGTTCTGTGGTATTGCTCATAAAATGTGTGGGCAGGTAATTACACTCCTGTCTGAAGTAATAAATATGAAAATTTGCATACATATAATCAATATTATTTTACTGGTGATATTTCTTAGAATGTTTAATAATCACAGAAACACAGAAAATAAGGCTGGAGGGAGCTGTGGAGATCATAAAGTTCATTCCTTGAATCCAGACAAAATAAACTATAACTAAAATCTCTAAAAGTGAATTTATGAGTTCTCATTATTGGTGACTTCCTTATTACCTGGACAAAAGATTAGAATGTATTGCAGGGCACAGTTCTGGACATCTTAGCACTTACAGTAAAGGTCCAGAAACTTTATGTTTCGACCATTTGATGATCTGTGACTTCCAGGGACTGTGACAGCATCAGTGTTATATATAAAAAATGGTAAAAGATTTCTTCATGATGTTCAGAGAGTGAATAGATGTCAAATTCCTAAGCAGATAGGAAACTAATCCATACTCTAAAACACAGTTAAGAGTGTAGAAGGTATTTATAGATGTCTATTTATTTAGGTATGCAACACAGATCTATGTATATAATAATATGTATAATAATACGTAATCATATATAAAAATATGTATATAATAATATATATATATAATAATAATAATATGTATATAATACATGTATCCTCAGATACATATGTCCATGGACTATGTCTTTAGGGTACTTGTAGAAGAAAAAATTGAAAGCACATAAAATGTTGCACTGCTTATAAAACAATCAATAAATCTTATATGTATTGAAGTGATCAGCGGTTGTAATTGTATCGTTTGAACTTTTCTTTATTAGTTCTTGATCCTTGAAGAATAATGTGAAACAAATGATTATGTAATAGTCTGACTAGGAGTGCTGTATTTAATTTTGTTCCTGTTTATTCAATTATGATAATAATGGGTTCTGTCTTAAGTCATTTGCAGGTTAGCAGAGAAGGGGTAGAATCATATTAGTCATTTGACTGTATGACCAAAAACCTGGAATGGATTCAAGTACCCATATACTGTGAACAAAAGATGAGGCATGTTTTCAGAATATACGCAACAGTTTTCCAGTGCATTTTAATTAATTGTTTGTGATCATTATTCCAGTTTGGCTTTGCTTTTGTCATATGGTTTGGGTATACTCTTGTAACACACTCTAACAATATTTTTTCTCTTATAAAGCATTTCATTTTGCATGGGCTTCTATGTCCAGTTACTTTTTTTTTCATGCTTGTCCTGGTAATCACTCACTTAATGGCACTTGCAGCTTCTCCTTCAATCAGAAATTAAGAATTATTCCAACCCTGTCTTTTGTTTTGCTTGTTGTCTCTATTTGTTTTGTTTCACTGTGCTTGCTTTGATTTGCCTTTATTATTTATTTTATTTTATTTATTTATTTTATTTTATTTTATTTTTATTTTATTTTATTGTAAAGGAAACAAACCAATCAATTCTAGCAACTGTGTGAGTATGAAATGTATGGCTTCATTATCAAAAGTACAAGCTGCTGTGGAGAGGCAGGCATTCAGGAATCCTGAAATGGCTATTAGTGTAATCAGAAAAGCAGTAGAAAGAATAGATGAGAACACTGCCTCCAGATGCTTGTCCACAAGATTCAACTACCTGCTCTTGAAGAGTGAAAACTGCACTAACTTTTGATGTGTCTTACTTGGCAAAACTAGCTGGGCAGGCTCCTCATTTGGTTTGTTCCTCAGAGGGATAGAAAATAAAATAATATAAGCAAATTATGGAGAATCGGGGAAATGAATATCCAGAAATGAAATATGAAGCTAAAATAATTGAGGTTATGGGTACAACTTGATTGTGACTCATTTTACAGATTCAAACATCTGAATTTAGGTGTTTTAATATGCAAACTGAATCTGAATCTCAGTATCTGTCTATCAGTTGCATGAGGAGTCTTGGGAGACTAGGCAGTCAATTACATCCAATGCTGCAATTGTTCCCCAAGGAGGTCATTTTCCCCTAAATACAGAGCCCAGTACAGTTCTCTTTACTGAAATACATATTGATAATGCCTATTGAAGTCAGGGGGAGATGTGGTTGCAGACTGACAGCAGCAGAATTATATCTCAAGAAGAGTAAGAGCTGTTCCTGGTGCTGACTTCAGGACCCTCCAAAATACGTGTTTACGGTATAGAGTAAGAAGCAGGTAATTACTTTGATTCACCTATAAACCTATAAAGAACAACTTATTCATCAAGCTGTCAAAATCACAAGTTGTCATGGCATCCAGGAACAAAATTCAGAGATGAGAAGAAAAAGAAAGAGTATTTATTTTAACTGAGGTCACTCTGAAGTCTGGATGAAAAGATTACTAAATTCTACTCCCTTCCTACAATCTTACAGGAATAATACATATCCTCAAAACCAAAACAAAACCAAATGAATAAAAGTTAGGATTGGACTCTAACTTCAATATTCCTGTAGATGTGAAATGGAAAACAAAACAAACAAAGGAAAAGCAACAAAACAAACAAACCAAACCAAAACCAAAACCAAAAAAAAGATCACACACCAGTAGGAGAGAAGGTATACTGTCCTTGAAATTAAGAGATCATATTAAAATACACGTCAAAGATGGACTCATTGAATCTCCCCTTCCCTACTTCTCTTCCCTCTCCCTCTAACCCTTTTTCTCTGTCTACCCCTCTCTCTCTCTTTTGCTAAGTAGCCTACATGTCTGCTTTCAGCCAGTTAATGCGAGCTGAATTTAGACTCTTGAGTTTGGTGCAGTACTTGAATAACCCATTATTTTTGTGGTGGAATTCTTATTACAAAGTAAAATCATGATTTCTGTGGTGGAATTCTTATTACAAAGTAAAATCTCAAGCTTGGAAACATAAAAACAGCACAGGAC
>NC_048894.1:3798385-3811194 GCF_011077185.1 Oxyura jamaicensis
CCCCCCCCCCCCCCCCTTTAAAATAGTATAGCATATAAAATTATTCCCTCTAGGATTAAATATTTCAACACATGACTCTATGACCACAAAAATATAACACTTGAGAAGAGTTCTTATTTGCTTCATTTGTTTCACGAAAATAATAGAAAACAATGTAAAATTGGGAGATTTTTCCTTTTCTGCTTTCCTGTTCCTTCTATTTCACAAGAGGAATTTGGAGAAGGAAATGCACATTCTCTTTTCTGCCCTGTTGCCAGGAGCAAATTATCATCCACTTTCTGAGTTATCAATGCTGGCTAGCTGCTCATGGGCAAAGCCAGGCAAGGATTTCCCTTTCTCCACCCCCATGCTCCCTAGACCAGAAGCTAAAAACTATATAATGAATATAGAAGATGCAGTTCCTGCTGCTTTGCTCATCCGGTGACGGAAGATGCTGTGAAGTTAAGCAGGTCCTAGAGGACTGTCCCTACATTTTATTTCTCTTCAGCATCCCATAGAGGTAACAAAGATTTGATCCACTGCAACTTTCAACAAAAGAAAGGTCATAGAATCATAGAATCATAGAATAGGTTAAGTCTCCAATGAAGTAGAAATATAAACAACTTTGTGGAAAAGAAATAAGGCTTAGATACAGAGTAAGAGCTCATGGCATTGTTATTTAAGGTGTTATTATGCATACAAGTTACTTTACACTTCTGCAAGTAAAGCTGAATTATGTAATTTATTTTATTTTTTATTTTTTGCCATGGTGAGAGGAGTACATATAGATTTTTTTTTTTCTACTGCTTAGCAGATGGAGTAGCTATACTTGTTATACTGCTATAGCTTCCTTACCTGTCTGAAGATGATTTAACTCACTGCCCTTCAGTCTTATTTTGCTGAGGAAAAATCAATATGCAAAATCTGTCAGCAGTCCAAATTATTACACTTATTCAATTACATATATTATTGAGTAGGCAGTTTTACATAATGAAGTTCTTGGCTTAAGTTTGTAAGTGAGGTGTATTAATAGGTAGTGGATATAGCTCAGAATGAGATGAAACAAATTAAATTGTACAGTTGGGTAATTTTAGTCATTGGACACCTATGTTAGAATATTAGTGCTTGATGAAGTCTTATAAGAAAAAAAAAAAAAAAAAAAAAAAAAAAATTTCACACAAAAAATAGTCTAAGAACAATCTCTTGAGTATTTGGTAGAGCAGCACTTGATCCATGATTAGAGCTTCCCAAATGATCCTACAATACATACAGATACTGAAAGAAGTAATTCTAAATATTTAAAAAGCAGTATGTCAGAATGTGAAAAGAAAATGGTTTTTAGAGTGTACAGAAAACCTTAACATTGAAGTTCTTTACTGAAAAACCTAGGAGTTAGTGCTAACCCCTCCTTTTTCCTATTGCATTTAATGTTCTGTCCCTGGTGATCTAAGTACAGGTAACCATTCCCATTAACAAAGCAAACAGTAACTGGCAAATGTGCTTTCCAGAGTGAGATTCATCTGACCAATTGCCAACATCTACATTTGAATAGTCGCCAAAATTTTTGTAGTAGTAGACAGAAAGAGGTAATCCTAGAGAACAATGTCTCTCATCTGAAAGCAGGCATTTGAAATAGGTCTGATGACTCATTCCCTCAAAAAGCCAACTTTTGCCCATTGACTGTGAAGGCAGCTATGGGACAATAGCTGAGATAAAAATACCTAAGACATAGAAATCTCAAACTCCATAAGAAAAACTCCATGCTGGCTCTGTGAAAGAAAAAAAAAAAAAAAGATATTGTTCTCACCTTCACATCAAGCTACAGAAAAATAACAAAGGAAGTTCAAACAATGTCACCTTTATGGCAGGCTCTCAAGAGTCCAATTGTATCCCACACAATAGAGTCCAACCAGCTCACTTCTGGGGCTGTGCCACTGCCAGTCCTGTTGAATCTACCTCTTTTGAGAGACCAGATGACAGAATGAATAGAAATACAAGGTGGAAATAGAGAGACACTGCAGGATACTTGATGATTCTCCTGGTCATTTCATGCAAATGACTAACTGGGTGACCATAATCCTCACATGAAAGAAAAAGGGGTCGGTTGGTCTGGTCATGCTCTCCTGCAGCAGGTCACAAGCTGGAGCACCATTCCTCGTGCACACTTCTCTTTGAAAAGCCTTGTGTTCTACAAATTCATAGCTTTGTCAGCTGACGAAAAAACAGTGTCACACATCGGATCTCTGCTCTAGTGTCTCTATTCCCTTCCCAACACTGAGCCATAAAAATGAACAAGAATCATGTCATTACCATCAACGGAAAATGTCATTACATGTGGGGAGCTATTTCAAGGTGGAATGGGAATCAACAGGTGTATTACAGATCCTTTGTCATAGCAGGGTGATAAAACATGCTCAGCACAACCAAGAATCCTACTTCCAGTCTGTATCAGTAGATCCTATTATATTTACTAGTCATACGTTGTGAATTCATTAGCAACAGAATCTGAAACCTGAGGAATTACATAAATGATCGATATTTGCATTTTGTCTTTATTACCTCTTAGCATATGCACCAGTATCTTTTACATCTGCTCAGGCTTTTACAAGCTCAAGAAGAGATCATAAATTATTGTTGTACTTTCTTATTTCTGCCTTTGGTTAATTCTAACTAATAAAACTAAACTTGGTAGGTATGTGTAGGTATGTAATCCTTTAGTTCCTCTGCTAGAACAACCAATTATGTCCCTGTTAGTCAGTGCTTATAATACAACTTTGCTGATCTATTTTTTTTCCTATGTCTCTACAATCAATGCAAATGCATAAACATATATATATATATATATATATATATATATACATATATTTCCCATAGGTTAATATCCTTCAGCAAACAAACCTGCCATTATTTTTTTAGAGGTCTCTCTTAGGAAACATGACTGGCTCTCTGGATGCCTATCTCTTTCCATTGAGATTTAGTGAGTTCTACAGCTCTTTTATTCTGTATATGAAATGAAGTGGACTTCATCTGCCTCAGCGCATGTAACTAGGGCCAACCGAACTATGTATGACCTGACCTTCTGCTTCTTATCCAGTGTTGTTACTCCTGTAAGTCTGTACTGCAGATCCTAGAAACCAGTGAACTGTACCATTGATTCTAGAAAGAATCAAATTCATTCTCTTACTACAGTGTTTATCTCAGTGAGATTAACTGTCTAAAGAAGCTATAAGTACTTTTATCAGAAAATAGAGGAAATGACAACAAAGTTTATCATGGGAATAGTAAGAAAAGAGCATTTTTACAGAATTAGCTTTTAAAAGAATATCCAGTTGTCTGACACCTCATTCTTTTTATAGAAATATAAGGTGTATTCAAGATCTTGAAAACGTGGTTTGAATTCATGAATACACTAATTCTGCACTGAAACTTATTCACTTCTGGAGAAGACTGCAGCAACTGCCTCATGCCATAGAACACAAGCATGCAGTTTAAAAGGAGCCGTAAAGATCTGATGAAAATCATACTAAAATCACAAATTGTCATCGAGTTATAATCCAGATGAATTCCCCCCCCCACCCCCCCACAGCAATATGTATATTAAAAAGCTATGTATTTGCAAGCAGTCACAGCTTCTACCTGTGAATCTGTCCATGAATCTGAAGGTACCAACAGATAAAACAAGTACATGAAAGACCATCACCTCTTTCATTGCATAAGTTTTACTGATAGTCTTTGTTCATTTTTAACAGTGTGCAGTCATTTACAGTTAGTCTGTGCATATGCTTTAAAGAAGCTCCCCATATTTGTTCTAGATCACCTTCTCATTGCACATTGTGTATGCTATGCAGTAGAAAGTAAGTCTCAACTTCCTGCCACTATTTACTACAGACAAAAATATAAATTAATACCAAAAAAAAAAAAAAAAAAGTTGCAGGGTGATTTAATGAGCTAGCTGTCACCAGAGAAACAAGAAACTCAAAATGGAGCTGCCTAATAAACAATATTTTGTTTCAAAGGTTAAATTAAAAAATGGAAAAACAAAACATTTTGTTCACTGTGATAAGATTTTTTCCTTCTTTTTGGTTGACAGGAAATATAAAGAGTTTAACAGGCAGACAGAAATTTTTATTTTTAATTTTAACATTTCATTAATTTTTAAATTAAATTAAATTTAGTTAGCAATACTTCTAAAACAATGTTCAGTAGTGAAATGTCAGTACAATACAATATATTTTTTTGTAATTTGCTAATGGTTATTATTTTTCAGCCTAAATTATTTAAAAATTTCAGCTGAGCCCTCCTCCTTTTTTTTTTATTTATTTAAATTAATAACCTGCTTGCAGAAAAGTACTTTTATTTATCACTTTTCTTTCCTGTTTTATATTCTTGTCTCTAAATTGGAGAGACACAGATCTGAGGGAAGGACCACCTTACTTGGTGGGTAAGGAATTGGCTGGATTGTTGCACTCAAAGAGCTGCAGTCAACAGCTCAAGGTCCAAGTGGAGATCAATAATAAGTGGTGTTCTTCAGGGGTCAGTACTGGGACCAATGCTGTTTAACATCCTTGTTGGTGATATGGACAGTGGGACTGAGTGCACCCTCAGCAAATTTGACAGTGACACCAAACTGTGTGGTGTGTTCAACATGCTGGATGGAGGGAAGAGATGCACCCAGAGGGACCTGTGCAGGCCTGAGAGGTGGCCCTGTGTGAACTTCATGAGGTTCAACAAAGCCTGGCTCAAGGTCCTGCACCTGGGCTGGGGCAATCCCAAGAACATATACACGCTGGACAGAGAATGGATTGAGAGTAGCCCTAAGGAGAAGGACTTGGGGTTGTTGGAGAAGCTTGTTATGAGCAGGCAACATGCATTTGCAGCCCTAAAAGCCAACCGTATCCTGGGCTTCACCAACACAGTGTGGCCAGCAGGGCAAGGGAGGGGATTGTCCCCCTCTGCTCTGTTCTTGTGAGACCCCACCTGGAGCCCTGCACTCAGCTCTGGGGCCCCAGCACCAGAAGGACAGGGACCTGTTGGAGTGAGTCCAGAGGAGGCTAAAAGGATGCTCAGAGGCCCGGAGCCTTTCTGCTGTGAAGAAAGGATGAGGAAGTTGGGGTTGTTCAGCTTGGAGAAGAGGCCTACGGGGGCCTACAAAAAAGCAGGAGACATTCCTTTGTCATGGAATGTGGTGATAGGACAAGGGGTAATGGATTTCACTAAAACAGGGTAGATTTAGTTTAGATATTAGGAAGAAATTCTACACTCAGAGGGAGGTGAGGCCCTGTCCCAGGCTGCCCAGAGGAGCTGTGGCTGCCCCATCCCTGGCAGTGCCCAAGGGGCTGAGGGAAGCCTGGGCTGGTGGGAGGTGACCCTGTCTATGGCAGGGGGTTTGGGATTTTATGGGTTTTGAGGTCCCTGCCAACCCAAACCATTCTGTGATTCTAGGATTCCAGACCTACTCCCAGAAATTAATCTTATCAGAGTTAATATCTTAGCAAATTGCCTGGACAAAATCCATTCTACCTTTTATTTTCCTTTAACTCATGTTCGTCTGTTATTAAAGAAGGAATTCCTGGCAGTTCTGGGGATTATAAACGTAATAGCTTTGAAAGAACCAGGTAGGAATTATCACTATAAGTATATTATGGCATGGAAATAGTAGCTCATACACATATTTTCCAGTTAATTGTACTTTCAGAGCTGCAGGCATTAAATTCCAGTATTTTTCCTTCTCTTCTCTACCCATCTGAATTGAAGTCCAGCAAATGCTGAGTAGATAAGTAAACTTAGATTTAATATCAGGGCTTTCAAAGTAGGCAGTTCTCAACTGAACCACCAAAATGCCACTGAATGTGTCGGCAGAATATGTTCATACAGTCCAAGGAGATAATAGAAATTTCTGCTCCATTACAGCAATTTTTGAATCTTTTTTCTGAGTCATCTTAAGTGACCATTGCCAGGCTGATGATCACATGATCACCTCACCTAAGTTTTACCTATCTTAGGGAGAGCATATAGATTAATTTGTTCTCTTTGTTCTCCGGCTTCCTTCTAGAGGTTTTTTGTTGTTGTTGTTGTTTTTTGTTTTTGTTTTTGTTTAAAAAAAAAAAAAGCATATTTCAGAGAAAAATATATTCCCAAAAGCTCAGGAACCCATATCAAAATATCAAACTGGGTTACCATTAGGCATAGCAGGGACATAGCATCCTTTTTTTCCTCTGTAACAGATGATCCTGATTTTTTTTTCACTAGCAACACACTTCCAGGCTTTCAACTTCACTACTGTGACTAAGTTTACAGAAGGCTCACATCTCCTTTAGCTGCTGCTGCTCCATTTGAGAATAAAATTCCTTTAAGAGCCTGCATCTTGGTTTATGCCTGATTTGTGAAGGTTTTGTTAATTCCAGTACTGCTGCAGTATAATCAATAAAATTCATACCACCTAACTTCTCGTCCTTGTAATGATTGCTTTAATAAACAATGGAGATAAATTAGCACTTCTACATATGGTCTTATCAACATAAGCTGGATGTATAAAATAAGGCAAGTTTAAGTCCTGTAATTACTTGTAAGTGTAAGTGACTTCTAAGTACTTATCTTCCTATATTGACTACAACCACAATCTAAATAACTATCATTAATAAAGGCCTCTCTACTTTAGACAACCATATTCAAGTGACATGAATCCATCGTTTGTCCTTTGCTCGATCAGATTGTCCTTTGCTCAATCAGACAATGATAGGACAAGGGGAAATGGTTTTAAACTAAAAGAGGGGAGATTTAGATTAGAGATTAGGAGGGAATTCTTCATTCAGAGGGTGGTGAGGCACTGGAACAGGTTGCTCAGAGATGCTGTGGATGCCCCATCCCTGGAGGTGTTCAAGACCAGGTTAGATGAGGCCTTGAGCAACCTGGTCTAGTGGGTGGCATCCCTGCTTATGGCAGGGGGCTTGTAACTGGGTGATCTTTGAGGTCACTTCTAACCCAAGCCATTCTATGATTCTATGATTCTATGATTCTATGACTCTATGATTCTATGTTTGTATCTGACAGAGTTCTAAAAAGCCTGTTAACAAACACAAGAGCATTCAGCAAAGAGCTAAAGAATGAATCAATGCTTGGAGAACAAAGAACAGGGAAGTTCTTTAAGCATTAAAAGGCAGCAATAAGGTGTTCCTGTAGCTTTCTCTTCTTCAGGCTGAACCCCAGCTCTCTCATCCTTTCTTCATAGTAGAGGTGCTCCAGTCCTCCGGACTAATTCCAACATGTCCATGTCCTTCTTGTGCTGGGGGCCACAGAGCTGGATGCAATACTCCAGGTGGGACCTCACAGGGGCAAAGCAGAGGGGGAGAATCACCTCCCTTGATGGGCTTTTTTTTTTTTTTTTTTTTTTAATGAAGCCCAGGATAATATTCACATGACCCAAGAAAGTCTCATCCAGGTCAACACAGTCTGGATAAAATAAATAAATAAATAAAAGAATTATATAAAACAGCGCACATGGATCACCAGTGAGGTTTATCAATTGCTATGTGGCAGAAAGTCCCTTTTGGACTGATGACAGCAAGAACAGGGTCCAGCAGGAACTTGTGTAGCTCTACAATACAACAGGGACAAAAACCGGAACAAGGGAGACTGGAAATACTGATGTAAGAAATAGCCTGCTCCCACCACCTGGAGAAGTTGAGCTTAAAGGAATCATTTTTCATTCTTCCTCTCTTCTCTTCCCTTAGCTTCCATTATTTCCCTTTACTACTTTAATTCTCTCTCCAGAGGAAAGGAGTCAAATTCTGAGTCCTGCTGAAATTTCAATTTCTTCAAACTCTCTTTTTCATGCAGATTTTGTAGGTGATGGCTGGACAGAGATGGACACACATGCACCTTTTTTCCTTTCATGTAAAGGCTTCTGGATAATTTAAAGCATTTAAAGAGGAAGAAGACAACATAAAACTCAGAAAAACTAACAGAAAATCTCAATGCAATCATTGTTTCTGAAGCATTATAGGCAGAGCACAGCAGCAGAGGGAGGGAAAATTACCGTGAAGGATAAAACAGTAATGAGCATAACATCTGGTCTTGAGAGGCAGAGTGGAAGGGAAAACATCAGAGGCCTGATAGTTTAGGGCTGGCTGCTTTCCATAATAGAGTGCCAGCCTTGCTCTTCAGGGCCTGTGGTTACAGTTGCAGCATCAAAATTGTGCTCCTGTTGGACCTCACCCAAAGGAGCTCTGGGGAACCATTTAGTTTATGTCTGCATTCACAGATGCTGAACACAGCAAGGGGGGAGAAGCAAAGGCAGGAGAACTAAGTTATTGTTGCAAAATGTAGGAACCCATAAGATCTCCTGCTTTTAACTTCAAAGTGCATTGCCTTCCATGCACTACTAAGAGAAATACAAGTACAGAAGGCCAGGCCTCAGAAGAACAGGACCACAGAACCTACTATTACTATCACTATTTTTTTTACTTC
The DNA here is from genome assembly GCF_011077185.1 of Oxyura jamaicensis. Taxonomy (NCBI): domain Eukaryota; kingdom Metazoa; phylum Chordata; class Aves; order Anseriformes; family Anatidae; genus Oxyura; species Oxyura jamaicensis. The sequence goes on from NC_048894.1 coordinate 3,806,831, forward strand.
ATGTAGTAGGATTTATGAAATGATTGGGTTGTGGAGTATTCTTTGAGCACAATAGGTTCTGTAACATCATTGTTCTAGATATTGTAAAAAGAGATTACAAAACCTGTTTGTGTCCCAGATTCAAGTTTATATGCAATGATTTCACTTTGTGTCACTTGCAACAGAAGAATATGGAGCTACCTTGCTTCCAGAGGTTTCAGTAATTTAGCTGATTTTGAAGGTTTTTTTTGTTGTTGTTGTTTTTTAAAAAAAAAAAAACAAACACAGTAACTTGAGCATATGCCTGAGCATGTGCAGACTCTAAAAATTCACAATATCATTTTGTACCTTGAAGCCCCTATGAAGAGAAATAAATCCTCAGAAAATTTATGTATGAAATTGTTTTATGGAAATTTGTATGTAAAAAAAAAAAAAAAAAACAACAAACACACACGTCAAAAGAGGTACTTTTATGCTTCTTGCTCTTGAATAAACATAATTCTATTCACCAACTAGGAAGGATTTTTTCCTTCTTTCAACTTTTTCTGAGTTATTTCTTATTTTTTTATTTCTTTGAATGGAAACAAGCTAACATATCTTTGAGTACCTTAGTAAGGATTAGTAAATCATTAGTAAGTCTTGTTAGTAAGTTTTATTAGTATTAAGTAAGTTTTTAGTAAGTTATTAGTAAGTCTAATTGTTACAGATGAATAACCAAAAAAAAAAAAAAAAAAAAAAAAAAAAGCTTTGGGCCATCTTCACTTCTCCCAGGTGAAATTTTTTTGGCTGCAGCAGGTTAAAAGTGAGAGAAACGAACACACCTCAAATATGGCTGCTTAATATATGTTCGGTTACTACCTCTCCACCAAACTTCTCCAAAAAAATGCTTGGTAACTTAACTTAAAAGAAAGGTTCAATCATGGTGAGTATTGTTCCATTCCACTAAAAGACTTGCAGCAAAAGAGCTTTGGGAGGAAGCTGGTGCTTCACAAATATTGAAGTGGATGAATTCATGGTGGGAAGAGTATCCCTTATCAGTACACCTTGAGTTAACACTCACCTTCAAGGTGTCTTTCAAAACAGAGTAAGTAGTATGTAAGTAGTGTATAGAATAGAATGGCTTGGGTTGGAAGGGACCTTGAAGATCATCTAGTTCCAACCCCAATGTCATTGAGCAAATTAGGATGAAGGCAGTTGAGCTCTGCTGGTGTCCCATCCTTTACTAACAGAGATAATGCCTTGTTGGGAATGAGGGTGGCAGGATCTGGCTTGAAATAAGTGTCATTTAATAAAAGGTGAGTCTGAAATGAGGACATAAAGGAGGTAGAGCACAATGTTATTATAGTTCCAGCACACTAAGTGAAATGAAATATATTTAAAATATATCTACAAGAACTAGAAATGGTAGGAAGAAAAGGCAGTAAAGACGATCCTGTGAAATAAGTGGCTTTCAAGCAAGAAAAAACGCCATAATTCCTTAACGGAAAATAAACATCTCAGAGGAAAGGTGGCTTCTTTACCTAAGACCTTGTATATGGTGGAATTCATTGACACAGGATGTGGTGAACAGCAAAAGGATTGTTTTAACCCAAAGGTGTTCAGGTAAATTCATGAAACCAAAATGTCTGCAGCTTGTTAAGCACAAAGACAGTAGGGCAGGAAACTAAAGATATCTGTAAACAGGCGAGATATGTTGTGGAAATATCATTCTCTGAAGTCATCCACTGCTGGCTGCTCTCAGAGACATCTAGATGAACAAGTATTACATGCATTCCAGTGTAGGAAACATTCTAAACCTTGATATCCAACTCAGTTTCTGGAAGAACAGTTGCATTCTCCACCTCCAGAAAGTTCACCATGTATCCTAGACATCTGAAGGAACCTGTGCCCCATGTGGGTCAAATGGAGGATGAGCAACATCACTCTTGTGCATGCAGCAATTCTCTTCATGTTATGGAGGCATCACCTGTTCACATATTCATGTTATTATTCAAGAGAGAAGAGAAAATGTGATGGATTGAGTGAAGAGTCCCACTTCACTTGACATATGCCCTAGCAGGTCTAAGCAGAATAAGCCTGGGAAAAATTTGTTTACAGTTTTTAAAACCAAAAAATATTGGGGGAACATAATAGAGAGTGCTACTTGTTTTGCTGAGGTAGTGCTTGAAAAGATTCAATCTCTTCCTTTCTGTGTGGGTGATACTTTTTCCTCACACTAAGATGCAAAAGGCTTTCCAATGGCCCTGGAACTCCTCTATCTCTGAACTGTGCTCTATGAATTTGAAACAGGCAGGAGGGAAGAGTTTGATTTGAATAGCCCTCAAGTACCAAATTGCAAAGGTTATTCTGTATCTGAGTGATATAGAACATGGTAGCTGGTGAAATGATCTTTTTTCACGTTGGAAAATCTATAAATTCTTGAATTCAAATAATATTCATTGCATTATCATTAAAAGTAGGGATAATGGTCAGCTTCTGACATCATTCTGTGGGGGAAGAAACTGTTTTTTTCCCTTTGTCTTTGCTTATGCCACTTCTGGGCTGAAGAATAATTGGGAAATCTTCTGTAATGGACAAAGAGGGACTCAAAAATACAGCCATGGGGCTGAAATGAACCACCTTAAGTACATCTTTTCCTCAATTTTGCCAAACCACGCAGATCATTTTCCCAAAGCTGGGAATCAGAATAAAACTGAGCTTATGTCTGAGCTGAATGTCAGAACACTGATGGAAATACTCCTAAGAGCTGAAATGGCTTGCTGCAGAGGAAGTTCTGGTGACACAAATATCTGCACCCTGCCTTGCTTCTGAGCTAAAATATGTGGTGAATAAAAAGGGAGATAAATTTCCCCTCTTTTATTACACACACACTGTGTTTTATCTGCAGTTCTCTTCAGTTTTACCAATTCAAGTCACAGTAGAAGCAGTTTGGACACGACTCAGAAAATAGCCCCTGATTTCCAATTAGTTTCTTTGTCATTCTTTGTCCTTCTCTCGTTGGTGCTGGCCATCAGCATCTCCTGCTGCAGTCAGTGGGAAACGAGACAGGATATTAAACTATTAATTTCTTCTTTGCTTGCTGCCTCAGTTTCTTATCTCAACAAGAACACAAATATTCTTGATCAAGATTACAGTCATCATAATGTTAATCCCTATAAAGGTCTTCAGATCATGTGAGAGAGGCACAAATTATTACGGAGATGATGAAGAGAAAAGAGCAATTGCTGTTATAAAACAGAGCAATGAGGCACTTAAGCCTTATGTCCAGTCCCCAACAGCTGATGTTGCCACCTACACGAGTAGAAGTCGTAAACCCTATCAAGACCCTTCCTTTCCAGGCACATTGTTGTTGTTGCTGTTGTTTTGGTGTGGGTTTTGATTAATTTTGTAGATATGTCACTGCATCACCTAATATATAGAAGCAAATTCGTGATGTCTGGTATTAACTAGCAACTGGCATGGTATGTCCCCATTGCTTTTTAGTAAGATGTTTGCACTGAAATTGCTCGAATCCCCTGCAGGCATAACAGGAAAGGTTTAGACACCATCATGTTCATGTGGCGTATCCCAAGCTGAAACTCACCTGGAGAAGAGTCATTAAGAGGGTTCAGGGCAGCTGCCCTCCGTATCTTCTCCAGACAGGTTTCTTGCTCCTTTTTAATGATGCAGTTGGAATGTGTTGCTGCAACCTGAGATGGGAGAAAAAAAAAAAACGTGGAGAAAGAACAGTTACAATCTTAAAATATTTGGAGAGCTTATGAAGAAACATCAGTCAGCTTTGAGGTCCCATTCCAAAAAGAAAAATAGTAATTAAAACATCCTCGGAATATAAGAGGAAACTGCAACTACTCTTTTTGCTTGTTTGTTTTGTTTTATTTTCAGAAAGCTTAAGGTCAAACCATGGAATTATTTTGTTGTTGCTGTTTTTAATTTTGCTCCACCTGTCAAAGTGTAATTTCTAAAGTGTTTGCTTTGTTTTACTGTATTTCTTCCTCAAAATAGGCAGAAGAGAAGGTACCCCTAAATAATGAAATAGTATAAAGCAAAATCAGAAATCAATTGAGATTCTGTTTGATCTTCCACCACTTTCATGTGAGTCTCACACAATCTATTAACCTCATTCAGGACCCTAAGCTAAATTAAAAGTTCTTTCTCTCAGTATTTCACCCTGTCCATTCCTTAATGCTTCCTTCTTTTTTTCTTCCCAGTGAATACAAGGCAGTTTTCTTGCCAAAAGAGAATGCAATGCCAAGTCAACTGAGATGATTTGATCCAAAACTTCCTTAAAGAAAAAGAAAAAGAAAAAAGAAAGAAAGAAAGAAAGAAAGAAAGAAAGAAAGAAAGAAAGAAAGAAAGAAAGAAAGAAAGAAAGAAAGAAAGAAAGG
>NC_048894.1:3811594-3858623 GCF_011077185.1 Oxyura jamaicensis
AGGAAGGAAGGAAGGAAGGAAGGAAGGAAGGAAGGAAGGAAGGAAGGAAGGAAGGAAGAGAAAACGAATGTGTAAGAGAAACATTGTGACCAATGGATTGCAGGCAATTCCAAAGCTGCAGCAAACTGCAAATGGGACCCATTCCCAGAAATCAATACAAGATTTCACTCCTGCTGCAGAAAGTGACCAGGGAATATCAATCCAAGCAAAATACAATCTCAGGTTTCATTAGACCATTTCACAGGGGAACTGCTAAAGTTCAAATCAAACTCAGTGGAAAGACCCATGAAAATCTGTGCACTAGTTGAAGATGGGGTAGGTCAACCCAGTTCACTGTAAGCAATTTTATCGTTTCATATTTCCCATACCATTTTCTTCCCTCTAGATGATGCCAAATTACTGAGGAAATAGAGTGTGCCCACCAAGTGGTCTGTTTTCTCTTACCTGATTAGTAGGAAGAAGCAAACAAGGATAACAATACCTGAATTCAATCTGCTTTAATTTATTTTTGGAATCCCATTCACATGGGTCAACTTTATTTCCCTCATATCCCAACAGAGGGAATGGAATAGTGTGAACTCTTTGGGTCAGTGATACCTCAAATAGACAATGCACACATAATACACAATACTTACAGCACATCCCAAGACATGCATAATCCTTGTTTGGTTATGCTTACATTGTGCTTTTGCGTATGCTAGGAGGCAGAGACCCATTTGCACACTTTTGACATTATAACAATTACAAGCCACCACCCCTGTTTCAAAGATAGAGAATTTCTTAATGAACCTCCAGTGTAGAGCTTTACTCACCATTTGGGAACAGCTAATGCTACACCAAAGCTAATGTTCCCCAAAGTCCTAGTAATAAATTTAATCAATTTTCCCCATAGGATACACCAAGCATAACCATATTAGAGTTGTTTATCTTTAAAACAAACTATGTTCTCTTCTAAGGGCTCTCAAGAGCCTGGAAAAGAGATACTGTCACAGGTATCTGGTATCTCCCAAGAACATAAGGGCTTTGCTACATAATCCCCTAACCTTGCCAAAGATAGGGGAATTGCTTTGGCCAACAGAAAAGTTATTAGAATCTGTTTGGAAAAATAAAAATTCAAAATAATAATAAAAAATCAAAATAAATCAAGCTTCTGTTGCTAGCAGTAGTTCATTCTGCATAGTTGCCCAGGTCTGAGAGGAGTGTTCAGGGTCTCTCACAGTACAGAAATGTTACCGTTTCTATACCATTAGGCATGTACAGATTAGAAAATCTGACATTTTATAATTGCTAAATCTAGAGAGGCAGGTTCACAGGAGTTCAAAACATATATATGTATGCATGTAAGTAAGCAAAATCCATCAAAGTACACTAAACATTAAGAAACCCACTATGCCCAACTTCTGATATCCTATGGGGGTAACTACAGACCTTTGAGAAGTATCTTTAGATTAAATCTATAGCCAAAGGACAGAAGAGTGTGATTTAGCCTTATTTTTGGCATCTTCTGCAGTGAGAGTAAATCAAAGCCAGGTCCTTACTGACAATAAAGGGAGTATAAGGTGAACAGCTCAGGTTTCACTGTTTTCCTTGCTGACAGCCACATTTAGTAAGATATATCTAACTAAACTGACTAAATTTAGTCAGTTGTCTTTGAGTAAGTCTGGCTCGGGAGATACTGGAGATGCAGATTGCTGGACACAGAGAGAGCACTATGCTTCACCTGTCCCTGTAACTTTCCTTAAGCTTTCCGTATCAGCAGAACACTTTGCTATGGCCTCCCATAACTATCTTTATGCTCTTAATAGCACTCTTCATCAACAGACTTCATTTTTTTATTATTATTATTTTTTTTTCAGGGAACATGGAAACTGAGACAAAAAAAAAAAAAAAAAAAAAGGAATCAGTAATCTCAGCGACAGAGAAAGAATAGAAGCTGCCTGTCATCTCTGCTAATTAGTTGTGCCTTTTCAGAGAAAATAAAACCATGTTTGGATTGCTTATAACAAAACATTTCTTTGTTGAAGCCAGAGATGTTTTAAGGTTATCATGTTTTCCTGAAAGGATCCATATGTTTCATGTGTCTCCACTAACTATGTACTGGCAGAGTTTATGCCTTTAATCTGTCAAGTCTGTCTTTAACAACTGAACAGCAGAGACAGTTCACATGGAAGTGTGAGCTTGAACTTCACGGCCTCCTGATTTCGCTTCTTTTGCCTCAAGGACATTTGCAATTTCCTGAATTCATTGTAGGCAGTCTGGTTTCTGTTTCCCAGAAAATATCAGTAATATGTGCAGTCAAAGAATATTGTGAAGCATACTAGACAAATCTAGAAACTAGGTGTAAAGTACACAAAATAAACTTTTTATTGATTTGATTTGATTTGATTTGATTTGATTTGATTTGATTTGATTTACTGCTGCCAATGAAGTGAATGAGATTGACTCAAACCAAATTGAAAATGCATACATTTCTATAGTTAAGGCATAATAAACAAAAAGATAGTTAATCCTAAGGCACAAGAGCCCTGAACTTATAAATACCGAAGAATAAAGTTCTGACAAAAGTATCTAGCTAAATATATAGGGCTTATGTGGCAAGGTTTTGGTCAGAGCAGGAGCTGTAGGTATGGTCTCTGTGAGCAAAGCCCAGCAGCCGATCAGAACCAGCTCCAGCCGCCTCATGAGCTGCTGCCTGTGGGCAGCCCATGCAGGATCAGTTTGGGAAGGACGGCATCCCATGGGAGGGACCCTATGTTGAAGCAGCAGCAGAGAGTGAGCATGAATTAGCGGCGGAGACAAAGTGTTAGGGACTGACTGCAACCCCCATTCCCATTCCCATTCCCCATTCCCCTGCACTTCTCAGAGGGATGAAGCAGAAGAGGGTATATGGGAGGAAGGTGTTTTTAGTTTGCCTTTAGTTTCTCACCACTTAGCGTGTTAGTAGTAGGCAATAAATTACATTAATCTTCCTTAGGCTGAGTCTGTTTTCCCTTTGATGGTTATTGGTGAACAATCTCCCTGTCCTTAGCTCAGCCCTTGAGACCTTTTTCATTGTATTTTCTCCCTGTCTTCCTTTGAGGAAGGGGAGTGAGAGAGCGGTGTGGTGGAGTATAGCGAGCCATCAGTGTGAAACCACAAAACTAAGTCACTATAGATGTGCGATAAATAGAGAACTTTCATGTTTTCATCTTTTATTTTTATTAAGGTGACCATCACAGAAATAAACTGGTGTGTTTTGTGAATAATATATAGTATCTAACTCCTGAATGATCCCTTGGCATTACAATAATGTTAATAGTAGTAATGTTATCATATTACAGCCTACATATATTTTTTCACACATAGTCTTAAGGTGCTGCTTTACTGTGAACTGTCCCGTTAAGAAAGCCATTAGTAATACACAAGCCTGAATAGCAAATCCAGTGAATACATCAGTGCTGCTTCCAGACCTGACCTAGAACTTGTAGACTTGTAGGGTGGAACTAGCAAATTTTTAGAGTCCCTTATTCAAGCAAAGCATTCCTCAAACATATGGATAATCCAGGGAAGAAACTGTGTAGAAGGAATTATGGAGATCAGAAGGGTACCATATACTTCCTTCCTTGCTCAGAGAAATAAATATGCATAGCCAGCTTATTCCAGCAGGAAATTAAGTTCTCTTTTTTCTTGTTTAGGTTCAAGAATATCAAACACTGGGAGCAAGGCAGGTGAAGGTAAGTTTGAGAGCAACTTCTTTCTCTCCACAGGATTTCTGTATGGGAAAGGTGACAAGCTAAGCTGCTTGATTTAATGCATGAAGATCTACACAGTGCTGTAATAGTTCTACACCTCTTCCCAGCACGCGGCATCGACTATGCCCTGCTTTATGCATGGGTTGGTACAAATCACTGACATTGCTCCCCAGGCCCTCATCTCCAGTAAACGTGCAAGTAACTTGGGAGACAATAGTCCTGAAAATACATCCAAAGAGCATGAAGCAGGGCTTTGAGTAGACAGCTCTGAGAGAGCTCTCTCTGAGAGAGAGCTCTGAGAGAAATTAGTTTCTTTCTAATCAAGAAACCATTTGTACTGAGGAACAGGGCTTATAAACTGAAACTGAGCACCACAATAAGATACCTGTCCTGACACTATATATCAAAATATATGTGTATGATGCTGCTTGACACACAGCTATATACAAAGGGAGCAAGTCAGAAACCTAAGCACAGGTGCCAAGACCATTTGATATGCGTTAGGGTATCTCGTTCGACCTCCAGTTGCTTCTGCTTGCATCAGCCATTATGTTTGCCTTTTGTCAGGATATTTTGGACCCTGTAGGGCATATCTAATGTCAAAAGACTTTTACATTTCGGCACTTGACTCATTTCCTCAGTTATATCAAGTGCATACACTTCTCAGAGGACTTTCTCTATGAGAGGGAACATAATCCTTGTGCCACATTCATAGTCACTTATAAAGGTTTGTGCATAGCAGAGGTTATATGGATTGCTGGAAGGATTTGGAAATAATAATAGGAATAACACATTGAATCTGGGTATTGAAAGAGGTCCCAATGTTATCCAAACTAATTTGGATTATCCTGTGGGCGAGCAGTAAGGAAGGGTCTAATCAAGAAACTGAGCTGTCTTTGCCTACACATAGTCATTCGAAAATACTTAAAGTTCTGGTCATTTTACTCATTAGTGCTTTAAAACATATTTTCACTCCACAATTTAACTCAGTGGAGCTAAAGAAGTGAGAAAAATCCTCAGTGTTCTTGAGAAACTCCAGGATCAGGCAAGATGCTTTGAAGTCACAATAAAAATGTGATAAAGAACGGGGCAATTCCTTCAGCATTTTATTTTCTACAAAGACCTGATCAAATACAACAATTCAGTACCATTTACTATTCTTTCTTCTTCTGATTTTTCATATTCTGCCTGTAAAGACCCGACCCTTTATTTGCAAAGTGATTGATAATATTTCCACAACATTCAGGAAGTCATGTCAGACACAGTGACAATAAGGAGAAGAGGTAGAGTCCGATTCACTTGTCTAAGCATTCATTCTAAAGTAATGTAATAGAGGTGTTTAATCTCGGTTTATAAAATCACCAGCTTTACACTGAATTGCACTTGTTTCTAATTCTATTGTGACCTTCAGTTTTAAAAAGTTAGCTCAAAAAATTATACATTAATTTGTAAACATACAAAAAAAGCTGACTTTTCAATGGAAACATCTCCAGATTTAATCACTACTCCTAGCAAGCAATGATTCAACTGGTCAAACCAGGGTCAAGACTTGAAAAAAACATTATGTTAAAAATAGAGGTGTTTGAGAAGGAGCTCTGGTTATCTGCATTTCTTCAGATCTGATTTACATCTTTACTGGTATCCACAATATTGGCTTGGCAGTTGAATAAGTTGTTGTCTCTGGAAAGGCCTTACGTTATTATTGGATTGCATTTTTGTCTGCCTGTGTAAATGGCACACAGACTACTGTAATTTCAGAACACTTCAGGCTAAGTGAGAGGGTGAAGTTGTTAAAAACTTATTCAAAGCAGGGTACAATTGTACATTCTGCAGCATGGTTTTGACACTATGCTTTAAGCAAGCTGGGCAGGGAAAAAAAAAAAAAAAAAAAAAAAAAAAAACAGACCATATAGAGAAAATAAACAAAAAACAACCCCCCCCCCCAAAAAAAAAACAACAAAAAAAAACTAGCAACTAGTCAAAACCAAACTACCTACCAACAATCTACATAAACAAAACAAACAGAAAAAAAAACAACAAAACAAGTCCAGTAGTGCATGCTGCCAAAACAAGACATTGATCTCTCTCAGACTGGCTTACATGAATTTAAGATATGTTTACCTTCTAACACTGACAGCTCCTGGAGAGATGTAGGTCTCACTGCAGATTAGAAAATAGCTGCAGCATAATCAACAGCTCTCTTCACTCAGTGGATACCTTCTGAAGTGGTAAGTCTGGACAAAAGATGTGTTATGCAACATGGGGAAAACCTGTTTTTGAGTTTACCTTAACTGGCTTTATGTCCTGGAAATGGGTTCAAAAACCTTGTCTTTCAGCATGATGAGGCTTTATTAGTATAGTCGATGTCTTCCACAGGAACCAACATCTTGAGTTAAACCAAAGTATACCTTTATCTTATCTCTCATTATCTAATAGCAAGCAATATCTATTTATGTTTCTTAAAACTTTGTACTGTAGGGATAGAACCACTAATTGGAAAAGCATTTAAAAATCCTGGTAGAGAAAATGTGCTTGAAGTGAAACTAAGGACTTGATAACCGTTTCTGATTGTTGTTATATTATGTAAACTAGATTTCTCTGACCATTCCTAAGAATTTCCAAAGTTAAAAATTCTAAAAATACAGCTCCCAATAATACATGCTTGATATCTTCTTCCTTCATTCCTCATAGGTCATCCTAGTCCTGAAAAGCTGACAGTCTCAAGCCAACATTGAAATTCCCACTGGTCTTAAAAATATTCAAGAGCAATATGATTTAGAGTGTCCAGATCAGTCTCTAACTCCTTACTGAACCTTCAGGGAAGTTTCTTACCCCTCCTTGAGTTTTCAATGCTGGGTGAAAGTGAGTGGAGTGGCCTCCCTGCAGGCCACCAGTGGAGCAGGACTTGCAGAGATCATCACCAATCACTTCCAAGGACACCCTCCAAGTTTGCTAAAACATAGCAAAGCTACTGGAAACAGAACAACCCAATGTAGATCCAAGCTTTAGCAAAACATCCAGAAGTGCCTGTCTCAGCAAGCAGAAGCTCACTGAATGGGGGTTTCAGGCAAATAATGCATATGTAAATTGGTGGAAGTAATGTTTAGCAAAGGAGAATAAATGACGAGTATTTTTTCCTTGGGGTTCTGTGATCAGGTTGCTCCAGCTCCGTGTAGCCATATTTTGTGCATATTCAGCACGACAGTTCAGACTGATCATTAAGGAGAAATGGCTGGAATGGAAGTTGGAGTGTAAGATCTACTTTTGTTAATACATTGAGTCACTCACTGAGAAATTAGGAGTTATATTTACAGAAATCTGAGGTATAATGCTCAAATTCAGTTGGATATCTGCAATGAGGGAACTGAAAAAGAATCTCTGACCAGTCTGGGACACAATACTCTTCTCACCTGGGGAACTGCTGATCCAATGAGGTAAACATTAGATGACACAGATTTTGCTTGTCCAACTCCTAGGTTTGCTCTGTTAACTTAGTCTTCCACAGTCTCCTCCTCTTAGTCTGGTCTGTATTAAAACATGAAAAATTCCCACCTGAGCTCTGAATAGAGGTTTACATTGCTTCCCTGTGATCCCTAAAATGTCCCTGATGATCATGCTGCAGCTTACTTGGAGTAGCCTTTTCTGAGAAAAATAGCAATGCACAGAAAGGCTTGCTTCCCTTGTATATTACCTCCAGAGAATTTTTGAGAAAGGCACACCTCTTTGTCACTCATCAGAGAGCACTGGTAATATAGCATTGTTCCTTGTTTAAAGTAGCCCTGGAAAGGTGCATCTGGTATCAGAGCAATCCAAAAATAGTGTATAAAAGCCTAAAGATTTCTTCACCTTCTTTTTCTTTGATTTACAGATTTTGTGTTTAGAGCGTCAGTCATTAATACACATTTGCCTTTAGATATCCTTGTCTCTGGTGGCTGCAACTTAAGTTAACATAGATGTTAACTATCTATGATACATGCCTTTCAGACAGAATAATTGAATCACAGGATAATTCAGCTTAGAAGGGACTTCCAGAAATATCCAGTTCAACTTCATGATCGAAGCAAGGAGGTCCGCAGTAGGGCCAGGACAGGTTTCTCTCTCTCTCTCTCTCTCTTTTTTTTTTTTTTTTTTCCCCAGCTGGGTCTCGGAAACCTGCAAGAATGGAGACTGTACAGCCTCTCTGTGTAATTTCTACCAATGCTTAACTGTCATCAGGGTAAAAAGATATCCAGTCAGAACCTCCCTTGTTTCAATTTATGTCCATAGTCTGTTGTCCTCATGACATGCACCATGACAAAGAAATTGGGTCCATCTTCTTGATGACCTCCTCATAGTTATTGTAAAGCTGCTACTAGGTTGTCCCCAAAGCCTCTCCTTCCACCAGCTACACAAAGCTATTTTCCTCATCCTCTTCTTACAGGCCATCTTGATGACCTTGCTCCTGTTACTTAACACCTTTGTTTATATTGAGGAGCCTAAAATTGGACCTAACATGCTAGATGTCATCTAACAAGGGTGATAACCACTGCCCTAGATCTGCTGGCTGTTGTCTTATTAATACAGCCCAGGACACTGTTGGCCTTAATCTGATTTCCTAGGATCAGTGTAAAGTGTGAGGAGACAATGCTATCAAGTACTTGGATGCTTTTCACACTGAAAAATCTCTTGATGAGTTTCACTAAGTGAAGGCAGAGGGAATTTGTGCTAACGAAAGACTCCTCTCACTGAAGGGGCACTGAGAACAGAGAACCTTTTAGGATTTCTGTATTTGTCATGCCACCGGATGCCACATTCATTTGCAAGGCAAGTTTTTGTTATTACTTGTTATTATTTGTGCATTTATACTTCATTACTTTTAAACAAAACCCCAAAGAGAAAAGATCTTAGACAGGAAATTTGTTTTGTGCAGGCTCCCAGCAAGTTCAATAGAAACCCCATCTGAGTCACACTTGGAACAGAAATGCATGATGAACAGCTACAGGAGGCTGCAGAAACACTTTCTCCACACACACACATATACCCTACTCAGGGGAGAAAGGTTTAATTAATCCACTAATTAAATTAAAGCTATTTGCCCTCAACTATCACGCGCATTCCTCCCTTTCAGTCTTCCCCAAAGGCGGTTCCAGCAAGTGTGTCATGCTACAGCTTTCAGTCTGATATTCCCCAAAGGGGCTTTGGGACTAGGGAGAATACTGAAGAACAGAGGCAAAGAGCTTTTTACAGCAGTGGTAATGGAAGTACTCAAGCTTATTCTCAATTTCCCTCCTTCTCCTTTCAGTACTAAGAGGCATTGGTTCAGATATCGTGCCAAAATGAGGGGAAAAGCCACCAACAAAAAACCCTCAGATCCCACAAGGAATCAAAATCTTGTACAAAAGAACTTGTCTAGGCTAGCTTTTTCAACAAACTGTTCTTTCTCATTCCTGTGTTTGTAGTGTTTCACCACTATTCCACTGTAAAAACTCGAGGGGAATAAAGTTTTTATTCATGAAGGAAATGAAGAAGCAGTGTGAATAGTGTGGCAGCCCATCAACACCTCGAGATGAGCCAAGATGGAGCTGAGTGAAGGGGATTAGAAAAGAAAATAGACATTATAGGAAAAATTCCTGACGATGATCAGTGAGACCATACACAGAAGGAGTAGCACCACCAAAAACAAATTACCATTTTTCAGAGAAAGTCTTTACTTAAGAGATACTTAAGAGCAGATGAGGAGGAAACATAAAGTTGGTGTTTCGTTGTTCTTGGGCTCTTGGCACTGTGTAGGAGGAAAATATAGCAGTGGCTATAAGGACATTTCTGGCAGATCCATGGTTCACAAGCTGCATTGTTCTTCTGTTGTCCTAGCTTATGACTGTGAAGAGTGTGACGTACCTGTCCTTTCCTATGTGTCAGTTACATTCACAGTCATTTGTCATTGATACTAATAAAAAATGTTTTATAAAATGTTGACGTACTGAGATGTAATTCAAGTAACCCAGTTCAGGAATAAGAAATGCTTTTGTTCTGCTTAAAGATGTCAATATGAAATATTTCACTATTTTGGAATCAAAGTTTTAAAAGGAAATGAAATTTACTCTGTTGGGGAAAAAAAAAAAAAAAAAAAAGACTATATATGATCATATTAAAAGACTATATATAAGCATATTCACATATTCCTGCCGGATGAAGATGACAAAAGATGTTGAATCAATGCACACTGAGTATTTCACAGGATAGAAAATTCCCAAAATCATCTGCATAAAGTTATAACCACTATAATCCTTCAGCCTGGGTTTATACCGCAGAGAATATGTGACTAATGCTACTTTTATTAGGTGATCTAATCAACTAAGGTTACTGTCCTTAGGACTGTCTGCCTAAACGATCAGTGCCTTAACTCCTTATTTAGGACTGCATCGATACCATGCTATTGAGAAGTATCAGAAGAAGCTTCTCTCACAGACAGTTAATGGTTTGGACACTCAGTGTTGGTCAATATTTATCACTTAAGGTATCTAGGTAAACTACACGGTACAGAAAGAGACTTGCAGTATCAGTGCTTATTTCTTGCTAATAACAAAAATGAGAGCCCAAAGTGACTCGTGAGGCTGTAGACATCGTACTGATTAATCTCATTCCCATTCTATATCTCAGAAACTGTTATCTGTGCATTGTTTTTCCACCTTAAACAGGCCAGTAGAAGTACTGCACTTTCATTGGGTGTGTGATTTAATCATAGTTGATCATCAGTATTTAAATATCTAGCAATACCTCTTTAATAATGACATTTAAATGTAATTCTCAGAAAACATCATCTCTGGTGGTATGCAGTTATATCTTGACAGTTGCAAAGTTCTGGGTAGGTAAACCATTGCCAAAGGGGTGATAAGTTCCACCAGCACAACTCCCTTCACTGACGCAGCAGATGGTTCAGTACATTTGTGATTCATAGAAACTTAGCTACATGAAAAATTTCTGTCTTGGACATCTGTAAGCTTAAAAATGATACCTGGTTAAAGACGCCATAGATATAGATAAATGGAAGTAGCCACATTACCTGTTGTGTAGTATGTATCTTCTTAAATTAGAGTAGCCATCTCCTCAAGTAATGTACATTGCAAATAATACTTTACAATGGGAAAATTAGCCTTTGTCTTTAACCTCATTAGTTGCAACATGCAGCTTTGAAATTGGCTCATGATCTGAATGCAGTTCAAATGTGTCCCGCTCAAGAACATGCAGTGACCAGGTGACTGAGTGTAATATTGGACCTCAATTGCCCATTTCTGATATTACAAAGGAAAGATGAAAACGCATTTCTTTCATATACACCATAAAAGAGCAATGCATGCCCATACTCAGTATCAGCCGGGGCCCATGTGTTAGCCACAATAAAAACATAACGGACAGCAGCAATTGGGGTTTGATCTGTACTGGCAAAAATAAAAATCCACGGAATTATTTTCTTTAAAAGAGTTGAACTTTAAACCATATTAGATGAGGCTCATTGTGATGTGTATTGGGATTTTCTTGTTACACACTATAAAAATGCAGACTCACCAAACTAAAAGAAAACAGATAAGTTGCACACAGACTGCCCAGGAGACAGTTGTGTGGACAGGAGATAGGCAGAACCCAGCCCCTGCTCTTCTAGCTTGTCTCTAGGTATAAAATGCATGCAGAAATGCATTTATCATATATGTTCTGCTCATGAAGTATTGTTAGAACATCTTACTGGTAAGTACACTGTTCTACATGAGCTGAATGTCAGTCACGATTTCAAGAAATTCTGAAATATGATGTGTTACAAAATAAAACTGCATATGTTACTCAAAAACAAAACTACTACTATTACTAATAAGAAACAACAAACACAAAGAGCCAGATTGCATACCCTGCCTCAAATTCCTATTTTATTTACCACTGCAGGCAATGATTTGATTTAAGGAAGGACAATACAGTTACAGAGATAGTCTTCTTCTAAGAACAGATCTCTCCCTTAAAGGGTGACTGTGTTCCAAAGAAACCTGCAGGACTTGGATCCATTTCAGACCCTGACAGCTAAGCCACAGGTCTCACTTTCAGTCTTGTCATGACCCAGATTCTGCTCCAGCATTTTCTGTTCTGCTGCTATATAGAAATTTGCACAGATAGGTGATAACTTCCTGAATAAGGACAGAGTCCAAATGCATTTTACTATCCTCAAGGTACATTCCCCATATTGTGCTCAGCCCCCCAGAAATGCAGCAGGCATCTGAAGTGTTAAGCCAGCCAACCTAGCTGGCAGGTACAAGGACATTCTTGCTGCAGAACACTGTGGCACAGGGGCTCTCTCCAAGGATAACAGATGCTTCAGCTGTGCTGTTTGCAGCTGACTGCAATGCGCAGACGTTTAGGATTCAGAATCTTTTGCATATTTAAACAAGAGACAAATTTTCAGTGTCAAAAAATAAAAAGAGAAAAAAGCAAAAATAAAAACGAACAAGGAAACTTTGAAGTCCAAACATACAGGGTTACTACTTTACAGTAAAGAAATTAAATGCTGGCCAATATTTTTAATATTCTTCTGCATGGAAGAGTCTCTAAGTTGGCATTCTGGAGAAAGAGGGAAGGGATATTTATGTATTTATGTATGCCAGATTTAATAGGGTCCCCGAAGAGATCCTAACTTTCTATGTTTGGCCTCAAAAATGCTGGATGCTGCTTCATCAGTGGTAATGACCACATTATAGACTCACTGAAACCTGGTTCTGAAATTTTCAGCCATTCTAGATTCCAAAAGTCTTCATGTAGTACACATCCCAACACCACAAGCAAATTTTGCCTCTGTAGTTAGTAGTGGAAGCTGGTGAGAGCCAGCATGTAACACAATCTTAGGAAAGAGACCAGAATTTCTCAGATATTAATTTTACCAGCTTAATTTTCAGCTTTCTACTCATATGCATTCCTCCCAAGAAGTTCACTTCTGATATTGTATTTGCAATTACAGAGAGAAAAATCAGTTTCACAGAGTATATTACTTTTACAGACATATATGTGCAAGGGAATAAAGATGAGTGAAGCATTTACTCTAAGGTAAATGGTCTAAATTTTCATACCCTCACTTATTTCTGAACTGTAGCATGACTTATATGAAAAAGAGATATACACATGAAGCCCTAGGAATGGAAAAATTAAATTGCAGTAATGTTTTGATTTGGTTCAATTTGTTATTAATAAAAAAGTGTCATTTTCTATGGAGATGGGTAGGGTTAGAAATAGGGGGAAGCTATTTCAGACTGCTTTGGTTTTTGTGATATCAGAAGAAAGCATTAATACATATAAATACTCAATACCTAACACATACTGAACAGAGAAAGTGAGAGAAGAAATTCCCCTCCCATGAGAGCAAATTGTGTTTACACTTAAGGTAAAGAAAGACTTCAAAGCGAAGCTGGTGGAGCCTATTTTGTGTTGTCCCTCATGGGTTATTCTGGGTGACTCCAATACATGTTAACTTCCATTTATTTGACCCTCAAGATTACCATGTTCAGAATTTCTGCATTAATTCTTTGACAGCAGATACATAAATTTCACATTTTCACATATGAAGAAATAAAAGGAAAAAAAAAACACTGCCCCCAAATGCAAGCCATTAAAACAAACAAACAAACAAACAAACAAACAAACTTTCTCTAGACTAATGTTTCCCTTCATTTATGTTACATTATTTAAAACTCAGTATTTAATTCTTTTTCCTTCTCCTTTTGCTTTTCCTTTTCTTCTCCTTCTTCTTTCTCCTTTTCTTTTACCTTTTGCCTTTTTCTTTTTCTATTTTTCTATTTTTCTTTTCTTTCCCAAAGCTGTGAACACAATTGGAAATTTGCCACTTAACATTGCTCAACATCCAAAGGCCTCCAGTTGCAAGCAGTACCATGTAATGGGAGCTGACCTCAGAACAAGATGACCTGCCCCTCTAATACTAATTCTCATCCACAAGGTGTTATTCTGGATTTGATTAACAGAGATACAGAATAAAAAAAAAAAAAAAAAAAAAAAAAAAAAAAAGGACTCGAGAGAAAAGAGGCTAAATTTTCATCTTTGTGTCCTGTAATTAAATATCTGCAGAATTAATGATTTAACCAATAGGTAACAGTGAGAAAACCAAAGAAAGATCAACCTTATCTTTTCTGGTCTCTATCTATTCCTCTAACCCACAGGGAAAAAAAAATCTCTAAAAGGAAAAAATACAGCTGGTATACCCAATTGAAAAAATAGAACAAATAAACTTTCATGAAGTGCAAAAGGAATAAGTATGTCAATATGAAGATGAAAGCGTGCAACAGATGAAGATTTACGTGGGACTTCATATCAGCATTGGAAAACTCAGGAGGCACTGTTTTCTTCACAGTTCCCTGTCCAGCTCCATCTATGGTTTTCCAGGTTTTCCAGAGCACCCAGGGGTGCCCTCCACTTCTATGTTATGTACTATTAACACACATCCATGGATTTTATGGGTACAAATATGTTAAGTACGTATTACGTACTTACGTGTTAAGAAGTACAAAAGGCAGAAAAAGAACGATTCTGGATCATCAGTTCTTTACAACAAACTGATGTATTTTTTTTTTTATTTTTTTTTTTCTTTTCTTCATACTGTAGCACTAAGATTAACAAAACCTCTTGTATTTCCTACATCTGTCTTTGGCACCATTGTTCTAATACTTGAGCACACGTTAGCCTTCCATGGATTTGTCTTTCCCACACCTTGTAGAGGCAGCAGAGCAGTGCACCTGGTCTTATTTGGCAAAGAAAGAACTGAGGAAAAAGAAGCTGCAGTATTGCTCAAATTAAACACTAATCTGGGGCATGATGAACATTTGATCTTCCAGCTCTTATGTCTTATGTTACTGATCTAATATCAGGGATCAAATGAAACCTGAATTAGCTTTAAGATTTTATTTGATAACAAAGCTGATGAGTTTTGTGAGCAACGTTTTAGTCATTGATCATGTGGATTAGCATCTCCCAGATGAGGTCCAGATTGGATACTCTACTATCTAATGAGGTTTGAGCTTTTGCTGAAGTTCATTTTTCTGTAGGGAATTAACAAAATCTCTGTCTTTATTCAAGCATTCCCATGAATATTTTAGAAAATTAATTAATCTGAGAATGCAGCATTTCTGTAAAAGTTAGTTGAAATCACCCAGAGTATTCAGAATTTGGAGATAGATAGATGACCTGGAGGAATGGAAAATTAAATACATATGCATGGAGGGATCACATAAGTCTTTCTTCCTTGGGATATCAAAGGCCCATCACAGTCTTACAGCCCATTCCCACTTCTGTTGCCTGCCTTGCAGTGGTATACAAGGGAGTGTCTACAGACACTGGATGCCCCATCCCCAGAGGTGTTCAAGGCCAGGCTGGATGGGGCTTTGAGCAACTTGCTCTGATGGGAGGTGTCCCTACCCATGGGCTGGAATTAGATGGTCCTTAAGGTCCCTTCCAAAACAAACCATTATTTGATTCTATGATTCTATGATTCTATGACATGTCTAGTTACAGGGTGAATGATGACTTGACTACTTTCAATACCAAAATTACTAGACTGCAGACATGCAGAAAATGTGTGTCTTTAAATGAGCTTAGGGTTTATTTAGTGTGTATGCCTGCCATTAGTTCAGGCATAATAGATAACACATGATGGGTGAAAAGGTTTTGATTTTACAGACATATATAGCTGGAAGAGATATTAAATGGACTAGTTTAATTTGTAATTGTATGGGAATTTAACTTGTACTGCAGTGCAAAAATGCCATGTGTTTTGTTACACTTTTAAGTAATGGAATAAATTATCATAAACCTGGCTATCAGAAATAATATAACTAAAAACAGCCCAGCCAGAGGTTGGAAAGAAAAAAAGAAAAAAAAAAAAAAGACATTTAAATATTTATGAGGAAGTAAACACAAACTTATAACTTTGAGTTTTGGTATATTTCTAATCTTACCTAATAATGCATTTTACATTATCATTTATCTGCCAAGCATTTCACAAACAGTAAAACCAAACTAAAGATATGAATAGTGTTAAGCCCAAATACGCAACATGCTTAGATGTTAAATAAACAAATAAATAAATAAACAAATCTATATTTCCCCTTCCCAAATCTTCAGATACAAGTAGTTCACATTATAAATATTTTTTTCAGGAGGCTTCAAACATCAAATCACCAGCCTGCATTTAGCCTAAATAATTTCAAAATAACATATTTTGGCCACAGATGCTGAGTCAGACAGAAACTGTAGGACCAAAAGCATTTTAAAACAGCACACAGAAGCAAAACTGTTTTCTTTTTCTGTGTAAAGCTCTAGAGAATTAATAAGAATTTTGCACTCCTAAGACAGCATACAGAGCAATGTTTGACATAAGAGGACATTGCACAAATATGTTATCAGGAAGGCCAGAAGCAGTAAAAAAACCTACCACTTTGCATCCTCAACAGAACTTTTCACCACTCCAGGATAAATGTACATCTATAAAGTATACTGGTGCAGGGAGTGTACTGACTGCATAGAAAGGCTGACAAACCATTACTCTCACCAACAGACACAAGTGAGATCTGGCTGAAAGACATTTATTGAGAGTATTTTCCCTCAGGAAATATGTTGATGAAGTCTACATACAGTCTAAACTGTATCAATAGCAAAAGAGTTGTTATTTGTTCATTTTTAAAAAGCAGGAGGACATTATAAAGTGCTCCCTTGCCATGTTTTATGTATCTTGTTTGAATAGGATATTTATTGAGAAATTTTATTTTATTCAAAAAAAAGGGGGGGTGAGGGGGAGAAAAAGTGGTTGAAATTGTGAAGAAATGCTGTAAATTTTACTGGAAAGAAAAATATCCAAGTGCTGCAAAATAATTGTAAATTGCATTATGTAGGGAAAATATCTTTCCTGTTCTCTTAAAAATTGATTTCCTTTCATTTTTTTAAAGATCATGAAGTATTTAATGGTATGGATCATTTGCTTGTATATATATATATATATATTTACTAGAGACACCATGATTCTTTGGCATCTGTCCTCATCCATACAAGAAAACCCATTCAATAGTTGATTTTAAAAATGTATTCCAGGAAGTGTAATAAACAGCATTTGTGATAACCTGACAAACCATTTTATGAAAATGAGTCCCAAGATATTGATAATGCAAGACAATCAATTGCACAAGAGTGACTTAGTCATTCATTCAGCATCCACATGATATCCATAAAAGGTAACATACGACTCAATAAAGATGAGTTTTCTAAGAGCTAAAGAATCCGAAGTCTAGTCTAAGCTAATTTTTAATTACCCTGCAGAAAGAGAGCACTAGGAAGGTTTATGGTCATGCCAATGTCTGGAGGTTCCCATCTCTTGCTATTAACTACAGAAGAATTGTTAGTAGATACTAATATAGATAAATATCTTAAAGTAGACATCCAGGTTTTAGATGGCTAAATATTGTCCTAAGTACACTTGATGACATCAGCTAGGTACAAAGCTCAGCTCTAACAGGAACAAAAAATGTACATAGATGATTCCCATTCATTAGGATGCAGATATTCTCTGTTTTGGACACAACTATTATATGGCATGTAATAAATATATCACTGAGATCTCCACGTTTTAGTGCAGAAGGGGACCCATACCTCACCAATCCTCTCTTCCAAGTGATTTCCACATGGGAAAAAAGCAAATCTGACTGAAACACTGTTTTCTTTTCAGGAACATGAACACAAGGAAGCCTGGAGTGAGCTATTCACCCCCTGCCCAGAAATACAAAGAGGGTTTTGTTGAGTTGGATTCTGTGCCCTTGGGGACTACAATGACAGCAACACTTGGGCTTTATGGTTGGCAGTGTTTTTTAATAGGCCTCATAGACTTTGATTAAATAGCTGTGTCTCTGTTGGCTTGAAAAAGAAGCTCTGGAAGCAGCCTAAAGCACAGTACTCTCTGACTCGGATCTCCTTCCTGTCCCTGTGGCTATTGCAGAAGCAACCAGTGATCTGGAGGGTCTTGTGATGTGTAACCCTGGGGCAAGCACTGCTTCCGTATACTCCCCCAGGCAGGCTTAAGGCATAACTACTTGATCCTTAGGAAGGCCCGGATTCTTGCTGTAGGAGGTGAATTCACTTTGAGAAGCAGTGGAGTGTTTACTTTGCAGATTGGGAAGCAAAAGTAAAGAATAGCTATTTATTACAAACCACAGTGAGAGGGGCCGGGGGACATATAGAAGACCAGATCTCTAACATTTTTTTAATTATTATTACTTTTTATTCATTTCCTCTCATCCTGCTCTTTTGCTTCCATTTCCCCCTTCTCTTTAATGCAGCTTTGGTTCTGCATCACAGCTATCTGTTCAAGCTGCCTCTAAGGTAGATCTTAGGCTGCTGACTCAGCAAACTTTAGGAAGAGGTGGTGAGCAGCTCACTTGCTAGAGACTTGAATAATATACCTCCAGGTGCTGGACATTAATAGCTAAGAAACATGAAAAAATCACTTTTTTTTTTTTTCTTAACAGGCTCCTTTTCCAAAATATCTTTTTTATTTCCTAATTTGGTATTTGACTGCTCATCCAATACTCCTCCAAGCTCATGAATACAAAACCAGCAGGCAAAAGAATCATATTAATGTCCTTAAATCAGTGTTGTCATCATATTATTTGCCTGTCACAAAAATTATTACTACTACCAGAGGGCAAAAAAGTGAAGGCATTAATGTAGAACAACCATTTTCTGCTTCATAATCTGCTGTCTTGCATTTCTAAGACCTAGATATCTTGCGTACCTAAATTAGGAAAATTACACATATATGCCTGTGTTTGTATGTAGTGTTATGAACCAGAGGATGGTGGAATAAGCATTTTTCTATAATTCCTTTTTTTGTTTGACTTTCCTGTTTTGTGCAAATAAGTTTAATAAGCTTTAAAACATTTTAATCAAGTGTGTCTTTCTTCCACAATTAACAGCTGGATTCACCGGGGTGCGATGGCAAGTCATGGTGTACTAATCAGAGCACCAACACAACATGAAGGCCTCGCATGAGCCTCCAGTGTCCTAGGAGTGTCAACACACTAGGCTTTCTCAGAGAAACAAAGAGATTTACAGAGTTCTCAGAAGGAATCAGTCACTCTTTAGAAGTACTCATCTGCCCTTGCTGACAAGGTAAGGAACATCTGGGACCTGGGGTACAATTTTTTGTTCCCTAACAAGGTTCTTTAAGTTGGGTAGTATCAAAGGCATTGCCATTTTGCAACACAGAATCCTTCAGATGCTCTTCATGAGAGATTTTACCAGAAATTCTGAAAGCTTGTTTTGAAACAACCCTACCCAATATTACAAATCCCGACTTTTATTTTTATTTTATTTTATTTTTTCCCAAATTTTATATATTTTTTTAAATAAATCACAGGATTTTAAGAGGTCTTTATATTTGGCTGATTCCCCCCAGCACCATCTTCTTGTGATGAGAAGAAAAATCATAACTTTAGTAATACCTTGGCTGGCTGAGGTATTTCTCCTCTGGAGGACATTCCCAGCAGGTCCATTGTTGTACAGGAGCTGCTATGGTATTGCATAAGCAACAGACAAGTCCCGTGCAACTGTGCATTGTGTTAGAGACTTGTAATCCTACAGAAAGCTTGACTTTTCATGATCTGTAAGATCATGAGAACTTACAAATCATAAGGCCAATAAACTGATCAAAAGCTGCCTCATGAAATTCTACATGGAAAAACAGGTTCCTTAAAGAGCAGACACCAACACAGGCATACATGTTTCTGTTCCCAGTGAGAGGGGATCCTCTCATTTCAGCTATGGATGCTCAAGCAAACTTAGCAGGGACAAAGAGAAAGTAGTGGAATGGTGTATCTGAATAAACTGCTTCCCATATTAAAAAAAAAAAAAAAAAAAAAAAAAAATACAGAGACTGAAATGTAGATGATTCTGTTTGAATGCAGCTAGCTGGTGGAAATGACAGCTACAGATTAATGATGTTAGTTCTCTTCTCTGTGGACTATAAGCCCTTAGAAGATGTTAACCTTCCAGTAAACAGGATCTGAGAAAAAGACCTAGTTTCTCTCATCCTCTCTTAATGAATGGAGACTTGAAAACAATCACTTTGAGGTCTGGTTCTCTGATCTGTGAGATGCTGCCTACACATCTGTATTTATACATCTGACCCTCATACTGAGATTGCACTTCAGTGTTGGTATACAAGAGATATCACTTAACACCTTTCTTTTTCATCTCTGCCTTTATTATTATTATTTTTAAAGGAAGTCTGTGAACATATGTTTGCCAACTAATGAAACAGTACAAGAAATATCTTTTCATTTCAAATATTTAAGCTTAGCAATATTAAAAACGCATCCACAAGAATTTCCAAGTATTAGTTGAAGAATGATAGAATTATTACAGGCAGTTAGAACACCTGCATTGCAGTTACATTTAAAATTCAGTTCATATACTAAGCCAACATTGTGAGTCATGAATTTCATTGTTTCTCAAGTACATTTGGAGCCAGACAAAGAAACCACGGTTTAGGATCCTATCTTTTCACTAATTTTATGATGACTTTTGTTAACATTTCCAATTAAAAATTAAAACCCAAAAAGCAAAAGCCTAGTGCTGTCACAAATGAATGGAAAAAAAAAAAAAATAGGTGGGATTAATAAAATTGATGTATAAATGAAAAGATAAGATGCTTCGACTGACAGAAAATTATGAGAGTGACTGAAAATAAGCAGTCCAGCTAACAACAACAACAACAGCAACAAGTGGTTAAAATATCAATATAGACATTAAGTTTAAAAAACTTTTCAAATAGAAAAAAAAATAATAATCAAGAATTGTTCTCAAAGATTTTGCTTTACAGGTCTAACAGTTATCTTTCTTCTAGATCCTGTCTGAAGTACCAGATATTTAATAGGAATATGGAATACCTTTGAGATAGACAAATACAAAATAACTTGTTAAACACATGAAAAATTTAATCAGTCTAGTCTCTGACAATTAGAATTGGCTTAACATGCCCACATCTAAATTTTAAGTAGCATATTATTTTCTTGTTTTCTAGTCTGAGCCTATAATTGAAGGCACCTATAACTTTCCATTAATTAAAAGAGGACATTCTGTCCTCTTTTTGCCTTTTTTTTTTTTTTTTTTTTTTTGACCTGTTTGTGATTGTAGACCATAGTCGTCTGTGTGGTTTGGTTTCCTGTGAATAAAACAGGACTATCTGTTGATAAAACGAAAACACGCACATCCAAGCAGGTGTGCAGATTCAAGATTCAGGAGCTAAAGCTAATGAGGAATGGAGATGTGCCTTGAAATTGGGAACTATACCACTGCTGAAAACAATAGCTCTCCTTCAAGGTAAACAGAGATTTCTTGAACAGTACCAGATGTGTTTAGAGAAAAGCAAGGTAAAATAAGACTTTTTAAGGAACCTTTTGGAGGACAGGATAACATTCAAATTTACTCTAAGTTTTTAAAATGTCACATCCACTCAATCGGTAACAAATCTGGAAATCTGTATGACAGAATAGTATCAAGTTGAGGACATCAGCACAGCATATAAGGGATGATTCAAAGAGAAAGTGAGTCCTAACAGAGGGAAGATATGTTACCACAAGCATTATAAAAATTTTCAGCAAGGGAATAACCATAAATAATATTATGCATTCCTGAATTCTATTCTGTGAAAATGAATGTTATGAAGTAATAAAGAATTAATAGTATACACAAATTATGGTATAATCTCTGTCATGGGCATAAGTCTCTTCACTGACCAAAGAAGTGTGTGTGCATATTCACAGGTTCATACATGTAAAATCACTAATTTTACTACCTGGATTCCTGCAGAAGACTATGATTAAAACTTGCACTCATAAACAAGCTCATAAACATTGCAGAAACCACACAGACAAAAGCATATTTGTTCTTATTAACTCTGGTTTGCTTCATAGTATTTCATTAGAGACCTGTTCGTTCCAAAATAGGGAGCAGATCACTGATTATCCAGCTCAGTGATCACAGTTATGTCCTGAAATGCTAAGAACTGGAAACTTTCTGTCCTCTTACACTTGCCAGGAAGGTCATCCATCTAAAAGCTCAAGAGATATATTCAGTCACAGTTATTTTCCTTAATTAAAAATGGTTCACTTCTAAATAAGGAAATACCTTTTGGCTGCCTCAAGCTGAACACCAAAAATCTTGAAATGTGGAAGATTTCCACACTGGTCATTAAAAAAAATTCCTTTTGATTTTCAGTTTACATGATTACATAACTAATTTTCTAACAGTTTGAAAAATATGCTTTCTTACCCAGGAATTCAGCAGCTCTACAAATTTGCCTTCCAGTTTCACATGATGTAGGAGACAACTCACTATCTCTTAAGATGAGGAAACATTGAGGTTGACCTAGGCTTAACTGTAAGATGGGAGCTCCTAAGAGACTGAGACATGTCAGTTGTCATTTCTGGGTCTCAAACTAGAAACAGCAAGGTGAGGTTATGTAATCTAATCTATGCACAAAACCACAGCATCTGAATTTGAGCTAACCTCTATTTATAATGGAGAGATGCATGCACCTCTGGAAGACAGGAATGTAATGCTAAATAATCGTTTGAAATAGGTTAACTGATGGGTTTTTCCCTCCCCATTACCTTAGAGGAAGTCTAGTGTAACTATTCAGAGATAAAGCATAAAAATTAAACATACCAACTTAGTAAGTAATACTTTCTACCTGAACAGGAATAGTCAGAAGCATCATGCACCAGAAAAACAATATCAAAAATCAGATATTTGTATGGTGAGGGGCTAAATTATTTGGATGAACGTTGCCATTGTAAAGAATTTAGTTGAATAATGCTACATTTCAGATATACATTTAATTACAGTAGTTTCTAAATAAGGCCTAAGAGGAAAGAATGATATTTATGTGTGCCAAAAAAAGGTGAGTACTGTATGCTGACCATTATGCATTGAAAAAGACAAGTTACACAATCAGTATAAATAAACAAGAAACTGTAAAAACTGTTAAAAAATATAATTTACAGTGACAGTTCTAGTCAATTCAAAACCACATTAACTATTTCTTCCTTAAAAATAAAACCAAACTACATTTCAGGAATTGTTTAAAATGTCTGTCTATTAGAGAATATTAAGCAATTGTAAAGTACTTCTATGGAAGTTATAGAAAACTATTCATATGAAAGACACAGAATTTAAATACCAGTGCTATTTCTCTGGTATCCCTTTGTGCAATGCTTCCTGCGACATGATGAAAGGCACAGTTATGATCAACGATCTAGCTAAGAGCTGAGCTGAAATGCAAGATGAATTTGTTATAGAGATTGTATAGTGTTGCTTACAGTTTCAAAGTGAAAAAAAAACAACAACAACAACAACAACAACAACAAAAAAAACGCTTTATTCAATGTTCTTACAGCTTTTATGTGAGACTAGATAGAGCCACAATGCAAACAGGGACAACAAGCAAGAATAGGCTTACATGACAAATCCCCAAAAATTTGTTAAGACTGAGTGATTCAAGGGATAGTATATTATTTGCTAAGTGAAGGATTGTGATGCAAATAAATCCAGGTACTATTCTTAAAAACCCAAGTTCTTCATAAAAGTGATTAAAGAGTTTGAATGCCTATATCTTTAATGGCCTTCCTGTATGGTTTCTGAAAAAATGACCCTATGAAAATGGAGGCAACCAACAGCACTGGCTGAAATATCTTGAGGCTTAGGCTTCATAGGACTGATGGAAACCTCTAATTTTATCACTTTTACCTGGAAAAAAATAATCTTAAGTGACTGGAAATAGGTGTCCCACTATTTATTTATGTTGTTTTATTGTTACTTTAATTTTATTGTTATTTTTAATCTCAGACACTAACAGTGAACAAATCCCTTCAAAGAATTGACTTGCCCTTGTGCAGGATGAGCAGTGGTCACAGTTCTATTACAACTACAGAGGAAGTTGGAAAAAGCTTAACATAACATAACTTACGGGTCCACACAGAAAAAGACAGAATGAATATTAACAGTAGAGCCTTGATGCTTATCAAGTGCTAGACTTGGGAACATGTATTTAAATAATGACATTGTATTTACAAGGACATTTATCCTTACCATGGGAAGCAATATGAGAGTGAAGAAGCAGGTCTTCCAGTTGATGGCCATTTTGTCTCTTGATTTTGATCTTTAGTCGAGATTTGCTTTTTTAACACGGCTACTGGGGCTGAAGCACACACTCTCTGCAGATGTTATTGTCAATGTCTTCACGTCAAGGCTCAAATTTCTGTAATGAAAGAAGAAAATGATTATAAATATGTAAAACATGGTGGAGAATGAGAAAGAAATGGACAGAAAACACAACAATTGAACTGTGAGTTGCATATATTAGAGGTCAATCATACTTATGGATTGCAGCTATTATAGACCTTCTTGGACAATAAATATAAGGCCAAAGGACATGGCTGTAAGATCAGTCACTTGCATCATAAAAAGTACTGAAACAGACTCTGTAACAACAAAGGCCTCAATTGGAGCATTTTGAACCAGCCAAAGGGCCTGTCTGCCTCATTTCTGAAGCAAGTATTTGATCTTCCTGATTTCAGTAATGGCTCAAAATCATGACTGTGTGAGGATTTTTTAAGAGACTTTATGACTTGAAGATTTATACCTAGAGATTGCTTGTCCATACAACAAAATCCATGACCAGATTTGTTAATAAACTGATAGCTTTTCAAGCACACACCAATGGAGATGGAAATAAATTAATTGTACTCTCAGACAGGCTAAAGTTTTATCCATGGCAGGATTGATTTACACGGGTGACAGTGCTATACATATCTGTGACTTCCACTACTTTGTCTGTGCCAAGGAGCTAACCATGTGGTCAGGACACCATCAGAATTGTATCCATTGCATTAAATACATCCGAGTACCTTAGGTCATAACCTGTTGTTTAAAAATTCACATACAGTCCAATTCATTATGATTCTCAAAATAGTTACATAATATTGACAAGAACCTCTCTGTTAGAATATCTGGCTGGATCCATATCATTACCTTTTAAAACACTGTCCTGTCTCAGATATTCATGTCTTGGTGATAGAGCTCTGAGCATGATGTCCTGCCTACAGGCAGGTTTTTAGCACTGAGATATTCATTAAAATTTATTTGTCCATCACCTGAGATGAATCCCCTTCCATATATCTCTACACTCTAGACCAAATTCCTACAAGATGAACTCAGCTAGTGGTCTTTGGCTATGTCTGTAGTAGTTTATACATAATCTTTTTGCTTAGGAAGGTATGAGAGTTTAGCCCTCTCAAGACCAGAGAGATTTCTTTCATCTATTTGTTTACAGATTGTACCGGATCTGGCTGGGAGGGAGTTAACTTTCCCTGCAGCAGCAGTGCTGTGCTCTGTACTAGTAACTAGAACAGCCCTGGTATCGCACCAGTGTTGTGTCTACTGCTGAGCAATACTGGCACCTCATCAGGACTCCCTCTAACCACCCCAGAGCCAGCAGGCTGGGAGTGGGCAAGAGGTGGGAAGCACATCACCAGGACAGCTGGCTTAAACCAACCAAAGGGATATTCCAGCAATTAAAGGTGGAAAAAGGAAGAAGAGGGAAGGGTGGGCTCTTGTGAAAATGTCTGTCCTCCCAAACAATGGCTACATGCATTGAGACCCTGCTTCAAGGACGTGGTCAAGCCTCATTCATTGGTGGGAAGTAGAGAGTAATTTATTTCCTCTGCTCTTCCACATGGCCTTTAATCATTTTTCTTTTCCTTTTCCTTCTTTTCCTTTCCCTTTCCCTTTCTCTTCTTTTCCTTTCCCCCTTTTCCTTTTCCCTTTAGTTAAATTATTTAATTAATAATATTTTTTCCTTGATAATTATTTTTCCCTTTAATTAAATTATCCTTATCTCAACCTGTGAGTTGTTTTTTTTTCCTTTTCTTCTTCCCCTCCTCTTCTGAGGAAGGGAAGTGAGAGAACAGTTGTGATAGAGTTCAGCTGCCTAGCAAGGTAAAACCACCACACATATGTAAATGAAGGCTTTGAATGCAGAGGTGCATTTTAAAATCTTACTGTGTGATATGGGTTTTCTGTATGCCACCTGTTACTTATGTAGGCATAAACACGACTGACATACATCTCCCAAACTAGAGAAATGTTTACACAAGTAAATGAATTTTTGAGAAAAGGAGAAAAAAAGTTCAGAAATAATAAAAACGCAGGGATAGAAAGCATGAAAACAGTTATAGAAAGGATAAAACAAGGTCATATTGGAAAAAAAAAAAAGGGCAAAAAAAATAAAAATCAGAATGTGGCAAAGAAGAAAAGGCTGAAAAGAAATAATACAGAAGAAAAAAAGTAAATAAAGGAATGGTAAATGCAAATGTGAAAGAACCTTTACTATCACTGGACACTCAATTTTTATATTTACTGCCACGTACTGCAAAGACATCAGCAGTTACAAATTAGAGAGCCTTTCAATTAAAAAATAAAAAAATAATAAGAAAAAAGAAATAAGGAAAAGAAAAATAAAATTAAGCTCTCGATAGATTTTTGTCTTCTTTATCCAGACCCTGACTAAATGGGGAACAATGATTCATAAAATTCTCTGAACTGATCTGCCTTCTTCCAGCCCCACTCGATCAGTCATTCTTGCTCTGCTCTGGTCTGAATTTAATTACTTAACTGTATTTCTGATGGTTTATCAAATAATGAGGGACTGATAAGATCTCAACTGAGGAGGAGCAAAACCATCCATCGTGACATTCAGCAGCGAAAAGATGGAAAAAAAAAAAAAAAAATCACTCCATTAACAGAAAAAACAGACAACCATGCAGACGCATCAGCAGACATTGGATTGGAAATTATTCCTTGATAATTTGCACTCCTGTGTGCAGGCAGGCCTGGCCAGAAAGGCCAGAGAGTGGTATGGAGATCTAATTTTGTCTTTGGATTGTGCCACTGTAATGCATCAAAAACAAGATTTAAATACAAACGAAAGGGTGGGAGATGGCTGACTAAATATATGGACAGATAACCCGTGGTAAAGTGGTAACCTTCAGATCACACTCTTTCCAATATTTGAAGGTAGGGTTTTACTTTAATCTGGCATTCACTAGGCTTGAAGAGTGGACAGTGGAGGTTTTGTGTTTTATGCTAGTTTCAAAGAAACTTCTAAAGATATGAGAACATATGCTAACCATTTTACTACCTTTCTGTGACATTTTGCAGAGCAAGTAAAAGAATCAGCTTCATTTTTGCCTTCAAGGTAGTCATGGAAACCTGCATCAAAAAATGGACTGAGGTCTTCATATCATCCACAGAGGCCCAAGTGTTTTTTAGGTAATACTAGCTACCAGATGCATGAATCTGTGCCTTGGACCTGCAGAGAATTCTGTATAAATAGTTTAGCAGTTCCTAGAGTGTATGACACATATAGGTGCAGAGTCCACTTATTACCAATAAGTGGCTAATTATCCAATAATTAGGTACAATCAGCTATATTTTAAAAGAAAAACTTTTTAAAAGTAGAGACAATATCTATAAAACATTTCCAATTCTATTCAGTACTGGGAGAAGAAACAAAAATAATAATACAAGGCTTGGAAGGCAAGTTTGAATTATCATATAGATTTCTGATGTCATTTCTAGTCACATCCTGTAATTTTATTAGTAAATTGGAGGTGCTGGTGCTTCATGCAGTTGCTTTATCTGCACCTGCTACCATAATTAAAATCAGTGAAGCCAGAATAGCCAACAGCACAGAGGTTGTATTTTACCTCTCCAAGGGAAATGAATAAATAAATAAATAAATAAATAATCCTTGAAGGTCTTCAGGGAATAATTTCAAGCACAGCTGAAATAAGGGAAGAAAAATGACTTGTTTAGGTCAACTGATGACTTAAGAAAGTCACACATTATCTATAAAAGGAGATTCATCTGTCCAGTGCAGACATTTTCAGTGCCACAGAAGATTCTTTGTGTTACTTAGTGGAGAATCATAGGTCCTTCAAGGGCAGGTTAGAAGAGCTCTGGTAATAAGTTCTGCTGCAACTGCCCATTTCTTTCTCCTATCTAAAAAAGGACTCTGGTGCACCTAGGTCATATGTGAAATATATATTACACAAGTTTAAGACCTGCTGAAGAGGATCCCACTGTAAGAAGCCCATAAATGCAGAGTGTATAATATGACGTCAGTGACCAATAAAAATAGATAGTGAGATCCTTCCAAGCAGGACATGTCTGCTCCCCGGTAGGTATAAAAGAATTGATTCTTAAAACAAATCTCACCATATTGAATAATGGATGGAATTGTTATACAGTAACTCAGAGTTGCACCCATATAGGATGAAAAAAAAGAGGATTTTAGAGACTGCATAAAGCAGTTATGTGTTGTTACTGAGACCACACTCAAAAGAAAGGAAAACATGACGTGCTTGGTTGTGGCTCTTAGTTGTGGTCCTCTGAATGTGTGCCAGTGGTTTGAAAGAAAAGCAATAAATTTCAAAGCTGACCGACAAATGCTTAGACCAGAGGTGATCAATTGTGAGTTCATTACTTAATTAATCTTAATTCAGAGTCTGGTCAGGGCTGTTCACCACATCCTTCCCATGCAGCATATCAGTGGTACTGCACAGGTGAAGAAATCTGAAAGCTTCTGAAAATATGCAAGATCAATCACACTTCTGCAAAATGAAAACTATATGTTGCATCAAAACTACCCATTCCTTGCACAGTTACCTCAGTGCTTCTTGTTGGCATGAAGAGAATTCTCTTATGCAGAATACACAGGATGGAGAATGAAAGAGTGCAAAAGGAAGAAGCAGCCAAGGAGAATGCTCCAGCTGTTACCAGTCAGTTTGTCTCACAGAACACTCCCTCAGCATTTCCAAGTTCTCCTCAGGGAAGAGGGACTCCAAGGCTGTTTTTGGCACAAATTTTGCTAGATGGACATCTTTGGCTTAGAAATGAACAGGTAGATACGTAATTGATACTCTATTTATCTTTTTTTTAGGGTCTCAATGTAAGGTGTATGATTCAAAACATTTTATTATTTCCCCCCTAAAACATCCTGAATGTAGCATGCCAGTTTCATATTTTATATTAAAGGACATGGTGAACCTCTCTCATGTCAACTGAGACTCTTGCTAGCAAGAAATAAGCACAGTTGAGGAAGCAACCCTTTAGTGACCTAG
Organism: Oxyura jamaicensis; assembly: GCF_011077185.1. Classification (NCBI taxonomy): domain Eukaryota; kingdom Metazoa; phylum Chordata; class Aves; order Anseriformes; family Anatidae; genus Oxyura; species Oxyura jamaicensis. The sequence goes on from NC_048894.1 coordinate 3,840,573, forward strand.
GACTTGTCACCTAATTTTAGAAGCATAGAAGACACTTACTCATATATGAGCTCATTGTTAAGTCTCTTTTTATATAGTCAAGTATATAAAGAGAGAAGTAGACATAGGAAGAAGGCAATTTGTCTGATCTATTTTAGCTGTCTACTTTAAACATTCAACTTTTCTCCCTTGAGTGTAAAGGAATTTTTAACAGCTAACTCATATGTTGACATCTACATTGTGGATATGTAAATTTGGCCAGCCGTTTCCAGATATACAGGAATGTCTTGACAGAACTAGGCAGAAATGCTACACTTTTGTCTGAAAAATTTAGCAATTTTTTCCAGCAACTTGGTCCAGCAACCTGGACTTTGTAAAAGGATTGTCCACAAGAAAAGATCTAGCCAATGTTATAACACGTGGACTGATGTGGGTCATGTGCTGCAAAATGTACATTGGTTGTACAATCAGATAGTCTCTTTTAACATCCTTTGTTTTCAGTATTTAGAATTGTTTTTGACTTCAGAGAACAAAATTCAAACAAGCAGCTGATACAATGCTGACAGTAATTTTTCATGAAAATAGTTGTAATCATAGAATCACAGAATCATTAAGATTGGAAAAGACCTCCAAGATCATCTGGTCCAACCATCCCCCTACTACCAATGTCACACACTAAACCATGTCCCTAAGCAACACGTCCAACCTTTCCTTGAACACCCCCTGGGATGGTGAGGTCCCACCACCTCCGTGGACAACCTGACCCAATGTCTGGCTGCTCTTTCTGAGAAGAAATGTCTCCACATTTCCAACCTGAACCTCCCCTGGTACAACTTGAGGCCATTCCCTCTAGTCCTATCACTAGTTACCTGTGAGAAGAGGCTGATCCCCAGCTCCCCACAACTCCCTTTCAGATAGCTATAGAGAGCAATAACGTCTCCCCTGAGACGGTCTAAAGAAACCCAGTTCCCTCAGCCGCTCCTCACAGGACTTGTGTTCGAGGCCCTTCACCAGCTTTGTAGCCCTTCTCTGGACATGTTCCAGGGCCTTGATGTCCTTCTTGTAGTGGGGGGCCTAAAGCTGAACACAGTACTCAAGGTGTGGCCTCACCAGAGCAGAGTACAGGGGGACGATCACCTTCCTGGTCCTTCTGGCTACTCCATTCCTGAACCAAGCCAGGGTGCTATTCATCTTCTTGGCCACCTGGGCACACTGCCGGCTCATGTTCAGGCAAGCACCCCCAGATCATTTTCCTCTGCACAACTTTACAGCCACTCTCCCCCAGGCGTGTATTACAGCATGGGGTTGTTGTGGCCAAGGTGCAGGACCCAGCATGGAGCCATGTTGAACTTCATCCCATTGGCCTCTGCCCATCGACTCAACCTCTCCAGGTCCCTCTGTAGGGCCTTCCTACCCTCCAGCAGATCAACACTTCCCCCTAACTTAGTGTCATCTCCAAACGTGCTGAGGTTTTCCTCAGTTCCCTCATCCAAATCTGTTAGTAATACGCAGCAAAACTTCTCTCTGTACCTGGAGGAATACGTTCTTTGATTTTTTTTTTATTTTTTTTTTTCTCTGTTATTTGCTTATTTTATAACATGGAGGAAAAACCTATGAATTTTACTAGAACTCCATTTTTAAACTGAAGATAAAGGTGTTTGGTAAGATAAAGTTTGAAGATAAAGGAATTGGTAAGCATCTCTGGAGACTGCCTAGTCCAACCGCTCCTCTCAAAGCAGGGTCAGCTAGAGCAGGTAAAATAGGTTATTCAAAACCCATGTCCAAACAGGTTCTGAAAATCTCCAAGGACTGAGTCTTCACAACTTCTCTGGACAATCTGTTCCAGTATTTGACCACTGTAACTATAAAAAGAGTTTTCTTATGTTAAGTTGAATTTCTAGTATTTTGGTTTATGTTTGTTGCCTCTTGTTTTTTGATTGCTAGAAAGAGGAGTTTAGCTCCATCTTTTTTACATGCTGCTGTTAGATATTTCTACACACTTATAAGAGCCCCCTGAGCCATCTCTTCTCTGGGAAAAACAGCCCCAGCTCCCTGACTCCCCTTGATTCCTTAATAATCTTTGTGTCTCTTTGCTGGACTCACTCCATCGTGTTCGTGTCTGTCTCCTGCTGGGCAGGTGAACACTGGACACAGCACTCCAGCTATGTCTCACCAGGCTGAATACAGAGCATCACCTGCCTTGTAGTGTTCCAATATTTTTCCTCATACCCAAGATGCTGTTAGCCTTCTTAGCCACAAAGTTACATTGGTAGAACAGAATCAACTTGGTGTTTACCAAGAGTCCCAGGTCCTTTTCTGCAAGGTCCTTTTCTCCTGGAGAACAAGTCCTACGAGGAGTGGCTGAAGGAGCTGGGCTTATTCAGCCTGGAGAAGAGGAGGCTCAGGGGCGACCTTATCGCTCTCTACAGATACCTTAAAGGAGGCTGTAGAGAGGTGGGGGTTGGCCTGTTCTCCCACGTGCCTGGTGACAGGACGAGGGGGAATGAGCTAAAGTTGCGCCAGGGGAGTTTTAGGTTAGATGTTAGGAAGAGCTTCTTTACTGAAAGGGTTGTGAGGCATTGGAACAGGCTGCCCAGGGAGGTGGTGGAGTCACCATCCCTGGAAGTCTTCAAAAGACGTTTAGCTGTAGAGCTTAGGGATATGGTTTAGTGGGGACTGTTAGTGTTAGGTTAGAGGTTGGACTCGATGATCTTGAGGTCTCTTCCAACCTAGAAATTCTGTGATTCTGTGAAAACTGCTATCCAACCATCTGGTCCCCAGCCTATCCTGGTACACTGGGTTTTTCCTCCCCAGGTGCCAGACTTTGCATTTGTCTTTGTTGAGTTTGAAGTTCTTCTCTGCCTATTTCTTCAGCCTGTCTCCTTCCCTCTGAATGACAGCAGAACCAACCATTTGATATCACAATCATACCTTCCAAATTTGTACCATCTCCAGACTTGATAAGAGTGCACTGTGTCCAGGTCATTAATGAAAACTTTAAACAGCATTCACTCCATTTACATCTTAGACACTTATAGTTTAGGTCAGTCTACCTAGGCTCTCTTTACAGTCCATAGGGAAGAGGTAAGTATCCTCAAGGAACAATTTCTATATCTAAATGCTACATATCTAATTTTGGAGAAAGCAAGATTCTGCTTTGAAACAGTATATGTGTAAATATATATATGTGTTTTTCTCTGTCTACGTGAGGGCAAACAGAGAAAATTCCATGTCTGAAGTTTAAAACATCAACATACTAATGGTAAGTAAAACTGAGGACTGATTTCCATCTATGTTATGGCTTTTTCTTACTTTCAGTACTATCTTTATTCCTTCTTTTAACATAACCTAATAGCTTCTGTGCATGTTTTACTTCAGCTGCCCCCAATTATAAATTTGGTAGAGATTTCATTTTTTTCTTTCTTTTCCTTTCAGTGGTTTCAATTAAATTGAAATTCCCTCAAGATGTAAGACTATTATAATAGGTTCTTCCAAAGTACAGTCCTTATCATTTCTATATATCCTTGTCATTAATAGAATAGATTTTACACAAATGGAGTTGCCATATTTGCCATAGCCCTGTCAGCTCTTGTATTTCCTAGTTGTTTAACTTTACAGAATTTTCCTAATGTTAACAGAAAACTCTCAAAACTACTCTAGAACAGGTTTAAGTATTACTCATTCAATTCAAGAAAGATATCCCAATTTACACCTTCTGAAGATCTGAAACAATTCCTGATCATCTGCAAATTTTGCTAGCATTATTCACTTTCAAACCTTACATCAGATTTGTTTATCAGAGATCCTTCTGGCACTATTTATCAATTCTGTGAAATTATATTTCTTTATTTATTTCTTAAACAAACTTTAGTTAAAATTCTTGGCTTTTATAAGTGATTCTTCATGATATGACAATTCTTCTTCTCCATAGTGTGATGCTTGAACCATATGAATGAACAGTAAAATATTGAAGGTTACTGACATTTAACGGATTGTTCGGGATATCTGAGTATTTTGACATTATAACAACTTTGAAAGTCTCTGTTGGAACTATTGCATCAGGGTTTGATATGGACATGATCATTTGTCTATAGGTCAAGTTTTTCTAGCTTATTTTGCAACTGTAGCAGCTACAGAGTTATGAAAGCACAGACTATGAAATGCAGTTGATAACTCACTCTGTACAGGATAGCTGTTCTTGGCAGATTTCCCATTTAACATCACCTGTAAAACTCATCCAGCAATTCTTGTCTTGATTTGGATTATTTTCCCTGTTCTGTTATCTGTTGGTTTTATTGTGCACTTACTTTGTCAACTTCCTCAAATAATTAGAAAAATGGCATTATTTCTTTAACTAGAGACTACAGATAATCAGTTGTGATTAAATGTTTTTAAACTACCATGTATTTAATAAGCATTAGTCAAAGTAAAAATATGGCACAAGAAATTTTATCTTCACAGGCAGGTTGATTACCTGTGTGAAACATCTGTGATGCATGCAGCACTTCAGAGCTAATATGAATCTAATAGGAGATTATAAAGATAACTACATGCTGCATGCTGCTCCATTCCAGCAGAGCTTTAAGATCTGTTTGGCAAGGTTCTATAAAAAGATTACACCACGACCAGTCAAAATGCATTCTCCAGCTGGCATAACAAAGTTTTGCAACAGCTACTTGATTAATTTGATTTCCTTGAGTGGTCATCTGCATCTCCTTCCCTGACCATAGGTGTACCTGTTGCTTTTTTCAATATCACATAGGAGCTCTTAGGGACTCTTACCTCACATTCAGTCTCTGATTTGAACCCAGCTAGCTAGCCAGATGTCTGCTCATAAACACCGCTTGACTTATTTTGTTCCTTTTGTCTTCTGAGTTTCTTTCTCTGTGTCTGACAACTACTTATATACCCTCACCCAGAACTGAGTGTATCTTAATGAAATTGGTCAAGTGACTAGGCAAAACACAGCTAAGGACTATGCATGACCCAAGTCCTACCAAGACTGCTGTGACAGCTTGAGGACCTTCATATTTCTCATGGGAAACATGATGAAACTTTAAAAGCATTGATGAGAATTTGTGAATTCCGCAACCGCTCCTAACCCCCGACAGTCTATGAAATGAAGACAGAACCTATGCATGTAAACACCCTTCTGGAAACAGAACCAATGCGTTTCTCCCTCACTGTAATGCAAGTTGCTCATCATCATGTGTGAACACACAGTACTGCCTTAAAGGATAAGAAGAAAAGTTGTGGATGCCCCATCCCTGGCAGTGCTCAAGGACAGGTTAGTTGGGGCTTTGGACAGCCTGATCTAGTGAAAGGTATCTCTGCCCATGGCAGGGGGTTTTGGACTAAATTATCTTTAAGGTTCCATCTAACCCAACCAATTCCATGATTCTATGATTCTAAGGGACTCCTCCTGTGTGTACATTCAGCCACTTCTATTGATGGGGATGGCTTACTGCTGGTTAACCACAGGGGAGACTCTTATATTATTGCTTGATATAACAGAAAAGCTGTGAACAGGTGATGCATGTGATCTTGCGATGCATGCAATCATACAGAACCAGTAACTTCTTTATGATCCCTGATGACTGCAGCATCAAAATCCTAAAAGAAGAGTGAAGGAAACAGCTCTTGCTATTTCTTGCTTGTTTTGTATGTATAATCTTATCTAATTTACCCAGTTGTCAATGCATCAGTAATATACCTAAGTCAAGTCCTTAATACTTAAAATAGGTAGGAAAAAGTCTAGAGGAGAGAGTATGAGCAGGAAAGCATAGCTCTGATTCAGAGCCTTTTATTCCTATTGTGTTTAAAGATAATCCCAAGTGCAATATTCATATATTGTCTGCAAAACAACTCCTGAACTGGAAATAATATATTTGTGTGAATGCAAAGCCAACCTTAGCACCCTTAGTTAGCTCTTCTGATGAGCCTAAGTGATTATCTTGAGCACAGAGCCATCATTATGAACCTATTTTTCCTTTCCAGACCCAAGCTAGTCTCTGTGTAAGTGGTGCGTGCTCTAATCTATGAGGTATGTTTGGTAAGGCACTTCACCAAGTAGTACAGGCAGGCTCCAGAGGGGTGGTCCTGCAGTTAGTGATGGACCTACAGGCAAGACCCAGCAGTTGCACACCCAAGTTACACTGTCTCTGGGAAACAAGTTGGAAAGCAGAACCAAAGTAATAAAATAAGCAATGAAAGGGAGTTACCTGTTGCTTCAGAAGGTAGAAAATACAATAAGTAATTGCCTGATGCCAGAGAAGAAAATGCATGACCTTGGTGTGTAGAAAATTGTCTGACAGAACATAGGCAGTGACAGAAGGATTTTTGTAAGTGTGAAAAACCACCAAGGTGTTCAGAAAGGACGACCAAACAATTTTTTTGACTTATATCTACAAGTCCTAGTTGATATTTTCCCACAAAAACAACAGAGCCATTCTGAGTATATATTGCAAGGGGAGGTTTAGGTTGGATATTAAGAAGAACTTCTTTACTGAAAGGGTTGTTAGACATTGGAATAGGCTGCCCAGGGAAGTGGTTGAGTCACCATCCCAGGAGGTCTTTAAAAGACATAGAGCTTAGTGATATGGTTTAGTGGAGGACTTGTTGGTGTTAGGTCAGAGGCTGGAATCAGTGATCTTGGAGGTCTCTTCCAGCCTAGATGATTCTGTGATTCTGTGTGATTCTGTGCTAACAGCTTGTACTTCATTAAGCACTTTGATTTGGCAATCTATGATGATGTCCTAGATGAATATCCATTGGCCTCCCCCACAGATATGAACAACAATATAGAAAGCTTTTACGGTCCAAAGTTCAACCTATCGTGATGAAAAAAAGAATAGATATAGCATGTTTCCTGATTCCTCACTGTGTAGAGAAAATGAATACCCTACTTTCTTAATTCCTCAAGTATATATTGTTCAGTTATCAAGGAAATGTACCCCAGAACAAATCTGGGAATGCAACCCTGTCTTAATAGAGATGAAAAACATTTGTTTGTTTGTTTCAAAGAAGTTTCATTCCTACACTGAGAGATAAAGATAAGCCACTAAATAAGCACTGACAAGTTACATAATTCCTTTGATTTCCACCCACATTTGTTATTGGCTTCCTTTTCTACTGTGCCTCAAATAGCATAAGATTTGCCCAGCTTTATTCCATCTTGTGGTTAATGGACTCATTATGTTTAGACAGTATTAAGACCTTCCACAGCATGTGGTCTTGCAACACCAGGAATGGAATTTGTGTCACATAAATCTAGCTGTCTAAACTGAAATGTCTACATCCATACTGGTTTCTCTTGGCTACTTTTATAGTGAAAAAAAAAGATGAAAAATTCACCTCAGTGGCCCATGGGTTAGCCTTGCACTGGAACAACATATATTCATCTTGGTAAGCAGAGAGCTAATAAAGCAGAAAGCCAGCTTGATTAGCTTAGAAGAATCTGTTGAATAGGGACAGCCCTCAGCATAGTAGAAGTATAAACAAAGGAGAAAGAAAAGCAATTGAAATTAAAATCAGTGCTGGGACAGAAAATTGTAAAGCTGGGAATTAGAAGAAAACTTCAGACCATCAACAGAGAGAAGTTCTGAAAGTGCCTTCCAGAAGCAGGATTGTCAAAAATGATTCCAATTCTAAGAGGTCTCTATATAATCTGAATATTTTGTAAAACACTTTCTCTGACATGCAGATTACTGCAGTACTAATAAACATAGGTTCCCAGTCACTTGACTTCTGACTCAGAACTGGCTCCCATCTAACCACCTTAAAGCATGGAGTGAACTTGTGTCTTAGGAGAAAACTGCAATGGTCTTTCCTTCTCCCATTAATATAGAGGCAATGAAGGCTGCTGAGGTTTTTTGGTACTGGATGACGAAGGTGATCATGGGATAAACAGATGAACAGGCAGGAGGCATTCAGGCCTCAGCAGAAAAGCTCCTACTCATACAGAGGGCAGTCCTAGTCTCCTTCCTTCAGTCTGACATAGCAAGAAATGGAACTGAGTTAAGAGAAAATTTTAAAGTTTTTTTTTTTCTTTTTTTTTTTTTTTTTTTTTTTTTTCCTTAACTTCAGCAGGTTATAAAGGACTTTGCACTTTTTCACAAACCAAGAGCACATCAAATGACACATTTATGAGAATGTTGCAGGCAATCCCAGACCTTTCAGTAAAGTACATCTAAGCTATTTTCTTCTCTGGCTTATTTGTTTGGGAAAAGAAGAAGAAGAGAAGAAGGAGAAGAAGAAGAAGAAAACAGACATAAAAGGCACTGCAAATGCTTCTGTTAATAATAATAAAAATAATAATAATAATAATAATAACAACTTGGGTATTATTGAAAAATTATTCCATGCTGTAAAACTGATTTTCCAAGCCATCCTTTACAACACTTACAATGTCTTAGCTTAGGTCCCATTTCAGAGTGTCCAGTGCCTTAAAAAGTTGCAAATAACTATGTCTTACAGCAGTACAGATTCTTATGAGGACTACATTTAACAGCTAAAATCTAGACAGTGTAAACATTGTCTTAGAAATGTAAAAATATACACAAATGAAAAATGTATTGGCCAAGATCTGACATGCTGTCTTCTTTTATTGTTTCAAGAAATTTCAAAATAAAAAATATGCAAATAAACCCACTAAAATGCAACTAACAGAGATCAGCTGTATCCATTATTGCTTTGTTTTTATTTCAGTGGAACTCCAGTGTATTACAACAGAATTTTCTTACATAGAAAACCTTAAAATCTGTGTGAATAGGAGTTAATAGAATCTATAAAAACTAGGTAATTGTTCTCTATTGAATGTGGTGATTGAAGTGAAAGCTAAAAACCCTGACTGTGGATATTACGGTGTGTGATGCTGAAGTTTCAGATTGACAGAATGGTCATGAAATTGAACGCAACGGAATTTGATATAATTCAATTTTTGTTTAGAAAACATGTGGAATTGGCGTATTCGATGTGGTCCAGAAGGACAGCAAAATGTTATTCTTTTCTACTGAATTGCTTTGAAATTTATTGTCAGTCATACCAATAAAACCTAGGATTTAAGGATGTAAATTCAATTAGGCTGAAATAACCCTCTCACCAAAATGCCCTCTGCTAAGTTTGAAATAGGTTGAGTCACGTTTCAATGGCACAGTGAAAATGCCTCTTCCTCATTGGTGGTCCTTCAGGACCTTGGGTGAGAGTTATTTCATTAAAATGTATACACCGAAAACTGAGCTAATTTCCACAGACTCATTCTGTTGTCTCTGAGACATATCCAGTACAGACATTAGGGTTCAGATTAAAATTGAGATAATCCAAAATTATGTATCTTAAATTGTCCCCTATTTCTCTACATTTTCTATAAAGGAAAACTCCAGTGAGTAGACTAATAGTAGAGTTTTATATTGGGACCGTTTAAATTTAGATAAAATTTGTCCCATACTTTCAGATCAGTATTTAATTTCAATATTTGCATTGTGTAATCCACAAGTGCTGATCCAGAAAAGAACAGTTTGACTTACTGCAACTTTATGTTAACTCAAAGAATGATTTTATGTAAGCTGTTCTCTATATTTCAGAATCACAATCAATAAAATCTGCAAGAGAAAATTCTTTATGGATAAAGGACCACTCAAGTCAGTGGTTTATATTTGCTGAAAATGCAGCCTGCATCTAAATTATTTTTTTTATCAGAGTATATATTTCTTAAATAGGGAATCATGATTAAGGACAGAGAATTCATTCATTAGTTACCAATTTTTCATGACACAGAACTCTTCTACCTGTATAACATAATCTTGACAGGTTATGGTCCAAGACTGTGCCTCCTATGTACAATTTCGAGTCTTAGAATCATAGAATGTTCTGAGTTAGATGGGACCCACAAGGATCATCAAGTCTAACTCTTGGGTCCCCAAAGGACCACCCAGAAATGGACTCTCAGAAATGAGACCATGTGTCTGAGGGCATTGTCCAAACGCTTCTTGAATACTGACAGACTCAGTGCTGTGACCATCTTCCTGGGGAGCCTGTTCCAGAGCCTGACCACCCGCTAACTAAAGAACCTCTTACTAACGGGGTGGGGGGGGGGGAGGGATGGGAAGAAAGAGAGAGATTTGAGACTGATCCACAGCACACAAAATATCAGCCCAAACAGTAAAAGTTTGCCAAAACTACACTCATCTGATTAGCAGCATCTTATATTGGGAAGTAAATTAAGGTCAAACAGCATGAAGCATCCAGTAACAGATTTCTTTGCTTCTCACTCCAACTTCCCTTTACTTTCCTCACATTAGATCAAGACTAAATTCTCTTCAGGTCTTTATCTGCCCTCACTCTGAGTTTAGCATAATTTGTATTCAGCAGCAAAGTCACCAAAGAAACAGCGGTTTGAGAGAAGTGATATAAACCAAAGTTTATTTAGGTCAGTTACTCAGAAAAATAAACTAACTAAAATCTGTGGCAGCATCTTGAAGTACTGATATGGTTGTACTATGCTGATCATCATCACGTGTCTTTCAAGTACTTCTGGGATGAAACTTTGATCCTTTGGAAACTCATTAGGTCAAATAATTTTAGCCAAAGATTTTGCAATTTCACAGTAGTGCATAATAGAGCAGTTCTCCATTATTCCCCTATTTCGTATATGCTCCATGGAGAGTATTTCCTCTAATCTCTTAAAATAACTACAATAACATTGCTGGAGGCAGCAGTGCTCCACAGGATGGTTTCTCACAGAAACACAGTACCTTCCCATCCTACTCAGTGTTTGACAAAAACATTTTATAAAGAAAAACAACCTAAGAAAGAGAAAGCTTTATTGATCTCCAGCACTGGGAGATCCACTTCAGCAGCCTCCAAAGGATGCAATTTATTAAGATGAAAAATAAACTTGTCCCAAAGCCCTCATTTCCACCTGCTGCATTATTAATGATCCTCATGCTTGCAGATGGCAGAGAGCTACGTAAAAGTAGCCTTCTTGGATTTTTCTATCCCCAGAAAGGTGGAAAATTAAAGGAGAGGCAGGAGAACAAATCAAAGGAGAGACCACCAGTATAACGTGACAGCCAGTTAGCAATACATAGGCCAAAGTTTAATGGTTCATTTGTGCATTGGATAATAGCCTAATAACCTCTGAGACATCCATGATTTTAAACATGATAGAAATCTCAGGGACTGAACAGTTGTAACACAGAGAAACTCTGAGTTACCTTTATATTTTTTTTGGCTCAGCATGCTCTGGCAGATCTCAGGCTCTTTTATTGCTGTCCCCTGGGAGTGTATTCTGCAGCAAAGACCTGATCTCAACTGAGGCACCAGGCAAACAAAACCAACAAAAAAATAAACTAACTAACAAACAAATAAACAAAACACTCTACCTGAACATACAGAAAAGGTAAGTTCACATTTTATGGTATTCCTTTCATCATGTCCCAAAGTTCACTTCTGTCCCTAGAGTTTGCAGCCAGATGGAGTAAATGAAGCATAGGATGAGTCTGTATGTTGTTCTGAAATGTGTCACTTGCTGGGGAGACCAGGGTAGAGGCACATAAGGGAAAAGGAGGAAAAGCTCCTCTTTTAGCAGACAAAGCTAAATATCTGATAACCTGAAGTCAGCACAGTGTGAGTCTCTTTTGGAAAAAAAAAAAAAAAAAAAAAAAAAAAAGAGAGAATAAGCTTTGTGATGGTGTCTGGATAGAATGGGACACAGGCAGTGTAGAATGGACTAGAGGATTCTACAGAGTGTGGGTGAAGCTGTTAGACCTGCCCAAAGAACTACATATTTTATCTAAGACTGCCTTATTCCTGAAACAGCCCTGAAATGAAGAAGGTATTTGAGGCAGAGAATAATTTTTTAGATAATATTTTGAACATTTTGTATGTGTTCATGTCTTCCACATAGATGAAAACAATATTTTTTTACATGGATTTATATACCCTTCTGATTGTTTAATTTGATCCATCATTGTTTGGGTCTAATTGGTCACAAAATCTGCACAGTATACTTTCTGTTTCCTTGATGGGCAATGGCCACAGGCTTTGCAGAAATAATTCTGACTCATCTTTTGTGTGGGAGTGGCTGTATTCTGTGTTATCTTCAAGCCAGTTATGAAAATTGAAAAATATGTGGAATTACAATAAAACAACTCTGCCAAGAAGAAAGTCCAATCCAAACCAAAATAAAACAGGATATTAAAACTTAAAGGTCATAAAGATGTAGGTGAATAAACCCTAAGTACAGCAATCCATTATTCAGTGTTAGTCATCCAACTCCAGTCCAAAAGGCCAGAATCCTCCTTGTATTCTAAAACAGATCAGCATGTCTCTGCAAAGAAAAATAATGCCATTTCCCCCCTCTTTCTTTTTAATCTCTTTTCCAGAGCAAACAAAACATCCCAGTTTGCTCACATGTATAAATAAACCCTACAGGCAATCCTCGACTTTTAGGGTTATTTTACCTACAAAGCAAACTGCCCTGTTGTATAATGCCTATTTTTCATGGGGTTACCACTATTACTTGGCATATCAATGCAACCATGAAGCAAATGAAAAGGACAAATTTCTGAAGAGATAAGCAGTAACTTCTGCTCTGAGTGACTAGAGTGAGAAATGAGGGCATTCGTTACTTCATATATAGATAGCTTTGGTATTACAGGTAAACACAGGATTACTTTATCTCTGAGTACCAACTATATCTTCTCTGATCACCAGTGTAGACAGTAACACAAAATTATCTTCATTATTCTTTCACAATGTTTTCATTTTTAGCTATTTTCCAGCAAGTTAATAGAACTTGTTTGCATTAGCTGAAAGGTAGCTGAGATTCCTTCATAAAAACACAGGATTTCTTTCCTCCTGACCCTCTCTAGAGATTCGATTCTATTAGATGGCACACCATTGTGTCTAAATCCCATACAAAAGCTTCCATCAGCTGTCAGCTCCTGACACCTACCTTAGGCTGTGGACATCTCTCCTTCTCTCCAGCTGTAGCCATGATGAAAAACACATTACTCTAGGTCAGGTTAGCATCTCCAGTCCATGCCACACTGCCACCGATCTGCCTGCTGAGCTGGTTGTGCAAGCATTGCCTAAACTAATTCACTCCCACTAAATTGGGTTAGCTCAAATAATAAGGCTTTGCTAACCAAGCAAGGTTAGCAATTTGATTCAATCACATTAGGGAGTGCTTTCGCAAGCAGCGCAGCTGGCAGATTTAATGGGTGGTGACAAGGTGGTGGGCATGGCTGGAGGTGGTGGTGTCTTCAGACAGCTACAGGACTTCACAGCCATTGCATATACTTCTGACAATTTATTAACCCCACGTACTCATATGACCGAATATATATATATATATATTCTTGTATGTACTATTCCTCACTCTTGATGCTTATAATTTTAACAATTAACTGGTTAATTCATCCCACCGTTCCTGACAGAACAGGTGAAAATGGATCTCAGTAATGCCCATATTCTAATCTTGTGACAAGAAATATACTTCAGTACAAAAATAAGCAGTGAATTCTCTTGCTATTTTGTTTGCCATTTAGTCAATGTATTCTTATCATGCACATTAAATGGTGCATTGTCAGTTTAATTCGTTAAACCCTTATTGTGGTTCTTTTTTTATTCTCCTTACTTCCCCCTTCCTCAATACATAACCAACATATCATTTTGCATCCCATGTGGGATTTCTGTGATTTAACCTGGTAAATCTTTTAATTCCTAATTTGGTATTCTGCTCTAATACATTCACCCACGAAAGAGCCCAGAAGGCTGAAACTAAGAAAAATCACTTTCATTTTCTTAGCCACTACTGAGTGGTTTAATGTAAAATACACATGCAGTGCACAGTTTGTGATCTCAGATTTTATCACCCATACATTTCAGAGCTGAGTCAATCTTGATCAGCTTTTTGATGAAAGGATAAAGATTCAGGTCTAGGCTGGAACCGCTTAACAATAGTGAGTTACTGGGAAATAATAATAATAATAATAATAACAATAATAATGATAAAAAAATGTGGTTGTATAAGAGCAAGGAACAGTTCACTGAAGAGATTGAAATTCAGCCCCAATCCACTGATGTGAAATATAGATATCAGCAAGCAGTCCAAAGCAGGACGTTAAGTTTAATTAACCTTCCTGCTTAGTTATCGCTGATTTCCATTTAAATTAATGGTTCAAATCAAAATGTTAAAATAGCAAACGGGCAATTTATATATTAATCATAAGTACTATTTCTGTCCATCATTTACATTTCTAGCTTTTTTTGCCAAGGGAAATGTTGATGCTAACTGATATGGGACACACAGTTTCAAAATTCTTTTTGATAACTGGGGAAAGTATTTTAAAAAGATTTTAAGTGGATGTATATTTTAGCTATTATTTTTAATCCATTTTGCTATATTACAGAACATGCCATGTGATTCATTCTGATTTACTTTATGAAAAAATTAATCATGATTTACTCTGTCATAATTGAAAATAAATTTGAAACACATTTGAAAATGCACAACCACATCCCCAAAATTCTGAACCTCTCTACTCTGACTAAAAAAGGAAAAATGAAGTTCTTCCTGACATTCAGTGCTAGTTATAATTACATGATGTCCTAAACAAAGCAAGTATCGTGTGGTATTAGTGAACTGCCTGTATTGCTCTGGGTCACCAAGCCTTGGGTTTTCCCCACTTAAATATTGACATTTAAATTATGAGCAGAGAAATTTTAATCTCCTTCTACATTTAGTGAAGAGAGCCAAACACCTCCATTGTATGAATCATATTTTTACTTCAGTCCCTCTTTGGAGAAGCCTAGCTCTCTGCTCTGGTAAAAGAAGCCTATACTGATGGCACTCCCAGTTCAGACATGACAATAGAGTTTGGTTTTTAACACCACCTTCAGGGCTTTGCATCTTAGAACTTCCTACTACCAAAGCTCATATGTCTTTTCCCTTTTTCCCTTGTTACTTCTCTGTTTCACTAGTACTTTGTAATATCTCAGAATTCTCCAGACTTTCAAACTGCACATTTTTATAGTTGTTTCAGTCAGTCTTGTTTTCTTAGAAATTAAAACAAAATTCTTCTGATTGTGCTCAGGGTCCTTAACTGTCAGGATATGGAGTGGGTGTTTATTCTGTAGGGTTTCTTCAACAAGCATTAGAACAACAACAACAAAAGTTTTATTGCTAGAACAACCCCATATTTTTTCTCCCCAGAATCATGTTCCATATTTTGATTTCAAAATCTACTGTTTATAATAGCAAATATGAAGGGTGCTATCTTTTATCAAATTTATTTCTTAAAAACAATTTTATTCTGTGCTATTTCAGTTTTCCCATTATGAGCCTAATTTGGGGAGATTGTGAGTGCTCATTGGAGTTGAGTAGGCCTTAAACTGTGTCTACCTTATATGGCCCACAGACTTCATGGTGCAGAGATAAATTCCCAACTCACTACCATTTACAAGACACACTAAGGATCCCACAGGATGTGTTCCTTCAGCTCCCACCGGGCCTGTGGATTTAAAAATGCCAGCATTTGCAAGACAGGGAGACCCATGTTATAAATAAGATCTCCCCTGTGCCAGTGTGGCCTGTAAATCAATCAAACAAAAAATCCCTTCTGCTGGAAAATGCCCGTTGTACTCTTTGACTTTTGACTATATCTAAACACTAAAAGCAGACATGGAGAAAGTACTCTAAAATCATTCTTGTTGATATTGTCATGAGGGAAACAACTTCTTAGGAATCTGCAAGTTGAGTATAAACTCTGATGTTCAGCCAGCTCTCTCTTCCAACAAATTTCCCAGCTCTGCAGAGAACCACATCTGCCCACCAAGAGAGGTCTTTCCTCCTCGATCTCAGCTGAGTCATTACTTCATGAGGAGACTGAACTCTGATGCTCCAGAAAAGCCATAGTTCAGACTAGCCTAGCCACAGCATGAGATATCAAAGTAGAATCATGACTCAGCCAGGGAATAATGCCTTAGGATACTCCCTCTACTATCCAACAGCACTGCCAGGAGACCTAAAATAGCACAGGAGCTAGGGAGTGTGGGAGGCACAAGGCAGATACAAGATTTTCTGTCTATTCACTTGTGTTGTTATCAGCCATACTTCCCCTGCCCCCCACCATAATTTATGTAAATATCAGTAAGGTGTTGGTAATTTATTTTTATTTATTTATTTATTTTTTCAGAACATACTATCTATAGTCTGCTTAATGTCTTCAGCCTTTCAGATTGTCTGGTCACATGTGAAATTTCTATTGGGAATGATGCGTGTCCTTTAATAATCTCTGAATTTTGCCCAAGCATTGTCAAGAATAATCTTAAAACACTTGACCCCAAAGCAATGCAATATTCCATGCAATATACTTTAACATAAATTTAATAACAAATTAATAACAGTGTAGTGACCAAATTGCAGAGGTCCAGGATGTTCTCTGGTGCTCTTTAGTTTCCCAGCAGGGGCACTGACAACATATTCCACAGTCTTAGTCCCTTATATCTCAAAGGACTTGGTAAATAATGTGTTCTGCTGAAATGCATTCAAACAGGAGAATGCATGTAGATATTCCATCACCAGTTCTTCTGCAGACTCAGAAGCAATTAGTGACTGAATTCATTGAAAAGAGATAAAGCTTATAACAGGTAGCAACCAAGGATGAGAATTATTTATTTTAATCAGTGAGGACTCATCCAAAAATTTCAGACAGTGGGCCAAATGGAATAAATGAAAAGACTCCACTAATATAAAATAATTTCAGCACATATAAGCTTTGCAAATACTTTCTCGTTACTGCTGACATGTGTCCATGTCAGATCCTAGTTCCTTGGCAATGTTGGAAGGGCTTATGTACTACTGTGTTTATCCAAGACACAAAACACCTCATCAAAGACAGGTTTGCTTTGTATTTTGTCACCGACTAGTTTGTGAATAAGAAGGAGCAAAACAAAGTGAAGTGAGTAGCCAACAACCACCAATGGAATTTCATAACAATGACAAGGAAAAGAAATGGACTTTAATGTTACAAATACACTTCTATATAAATCATGTCTGGGACTCTTTGGCCCTAAGGTCAAGTACTATGTCATCGCTTATATCCACTCTTATAAACAGATTGACGCCCAAAATTGGAATGGCCTCATCCAAGCTGCCTATGGGAACAGCCTCTCATCCATGATTTTCCCTGACCATTGTTTGAAAAGTTGCTGAGAGCCTTTGTTAAATATCTTATTTATTTTATGTTGTATAGAGAGCAACTCATGTGGAAATCAGATTCTCCTAGGTTACTGAAGCTTCTTCCTGTTTTACTCCCATTACGGCAGTGTAAATTATTATCTATTTTCCCAACGATTTCCAGTCTAATTGCTATTCATGCCAGAGCTGAATCAAGCAAATGCACCACTGCTGAACAGATCTTACTGAAAGCAGTTTCTTCCACATCAAGGGAGATTTATTTTATCTTGAAAAGACAACAGAAATTTGTGTCGTTACATATCATAAAAAGACATATTGCAAAACCTATTGATAACAGTTTAAGGGTGATATTTTTCTCTTCAGAGCATTTAAGAGCTCTGAGGTTGTGAGTTTTCCACAGATCATTCCTTATTAAATATCAATTTGGGATAATGAAAATACTATGAAGAAATCCTTTGGGGGAAGAAAAGTAAGCATTCACTCTTAAATTCTATAATTATACAAATCTACATTTATTTATTTATTTATTTTAAACTGTGTATCTATTAACCCTAATGAGTGGTAGACCCATCCTTGGCTTGGAAGGCCTTTGTTTTATAAACACTCTCAGACTTAAGAGAACGTTGTGATAGCAACATTAGAAGAAACCTCAGGGAAATTGCATTAAACTGCTAGATTTCCTTCAAATTTTTTGTACATATTTATGCAAATCAAAGTGGACTTCTCTCCAGTAACTTCAGGCATATGCTTTGTGGATGTTTACAGATAACCCAGATTCCTGTAATGGACAGTAGAAAAAAATAGGCTCTTTTGGGGCAGAGGTATTCTGATTTATTTTAAATTCCTGAGGGAGGAAGGAAGGAAGGAAG